>NC_092020.1:26024841-26104841 GCF_042242105.1 Pempheris klunzingeri
AGGAGGAGGAGGAGGAGGGAAGGGGGGAGGGTGTTGACAAATGCAAATGCAGCATGAAGTGCATTTCTTCTCACTTGGGTGGGAGAATGAGATGTTTAAAGGGGATACAGATAAAAATAAAGCAGGTATTGAGCAGCGAGGCCTCGGCTGACCTCTCCATCATTCCCACGAGTTACGACTCTCTGATAAAAAGTCTCTCCGAGCTCAGATCCATCACTGCCAGACTCTGCAGATCTGTCTCCACGTACAAATTCCCGACCCCACCCCCACCCTCCCCCTCTCCCTGCCCGCCACTGGGGGAACGCCGAGTGGGAACGGCAAACACCCCGATGATTGAGCCGATGACAAACGACGCCGCCAACGAAGTGGGGAATCCCCCGGTCGACGATTATTCACCTCAGCCAAACCCTACCTGAACTCCCCCGCCTCCCCCACCGAGCCTGGGAACCTGCACTTCATAACCCCCCCCCCCACCCTCCACACCCGCCTTTAACCCCAGAGGACAAAGATAGGGCGTGGAGGGCAGGATCACTCACTCTGCTCGCTTTTTTCTGCCCTTTTTTTCCCCTTTCTACAGCGTGTCAGGGAGGGTCGAGGGAAATCTGTTCACCTGAAGCTTCACACACACACACACACACACACACACACACACACACACACACACACACACACACACACACACACTAAAAGTCTATTTTCCCTTCAAATAAGAGCCATAAACGTGCTCCTGCGAGTTAAATCACTGAAACCAGTTTTCACCACAAATCAGCTCATTTGGAGGGATTTTCCAGAGACGAGCTTCAGCGTCGTTAAAGAAGAAATACAAACACATCCGATCGACGCACAAACATCCAGAGAACTACGTTTCACCGGAGAAGCTTCAGATTCCCACCAGGTGAAATACCGTCGCTGAGTTTCACATTATAAACTATATCTATAGAAACCAGCTTCGTTACGGCCACAGTGATCAAATATTTGCTTGACGCCACAGTCCAACAACATTTATCAAGACGGAGACGCATTTTCACTACAATCAATCAAGTTTGGTGCCAATAACAAAAAAATAAAAAGAGATTTTTTTACGAGACCCTTCTGCTGAAATGTGTCAGGATTTAACAGCTGCACAACAACTTGAACAACTTCAGCGTAAAAAGGCAAGAAGAAGAGTCATAAGGAGGAAACAGACCCAGAATCTGACTGCTGGTTCCAGACCTGGGGGGCCGGGACCCCAACGAGGGGTCTCATGTGGATCAGAGGGGCCAAAAAGATCTGCAGCATTGTTGCATGAGAGGTGAGTTTAATTTTGATGCATTCCCAACTTTCATTGGCGCCAAATCACGTTTCTTCTTCTTCTTCTTCTTTTTTTTTTTAAAACACTGCACAGTTAGAGCTCGTCAGTCGTCTGAAAAACGATCTGACAGCAGGAAAACCACTAAACTCATACGCACACGTCCAAGCTGTGACGAGAAATCACGAGGAAATACGGCTGAGGAGAGTCAGAGAGGGCGACGGACATGATGTGAAGCTCGATGCTGCGTTTTCAGGTGTCGTCTCTCTGCTGTTCACTTTCTAATTAAAAGGCTAAATAATAATAAAACATTTCAAAATAAAACAGCAGCTCTGTGGAAGGACGGACACTCCAGAGCTTTTCTCTTGACTCCTATTTGTTCTTTGTTTATTTCAAACACTTGTCGTCGTGTTGTTTTACGTGTGTGTTCATGCTAGCGGGGCTCCGGCTGAATAAATAAAGGTGAATAAAGAGTAAAGAATAAAAAAGCTGCGGAGCTGCTTGGACATCGACCGCGGCCCTAAAGATGGAAATACGTCCAGTTTGTTCACACCAACATAAATATCTGTTCTAATAGAAGAACGCTGACCTCTGACCTCTGACCTCTGACCTCCAGCTACAAACTCTGGACTTTTTGTGTTGTTTTTCATATAAACGCTCTGGTAGGAAGGTTCAGTCAGGTGAGGTTAATCGCTCCGACCCCAGAGGGGTTAACGGGACGGTCACACCTCACGGCTGCGTCTCTCCGACGCTTCGCTTCGGTTCTGATGACTTTGCGTCGTCGTCCTCTGCTTCTGCTTAAACGTCCGAGCTGCTTTAGTGAGCTCATGTTTGCCGTGGGTCCTGATCTGAAGTCAGCAGGGACAGACGCAGGTCTCACACCTTAAAGTGAACTTTCCTGAAATAACAACATGTAACTAATAATGTTTTAAGAAGAAATCTGTGAAACTGTTGCTCGGTACGTTATTCTCTGAGGTTTAAAACATTTTTTAGGCCTCATGTTAGTTTCTATTCATTTCTAATAAAGATATTAACTAAAACTAAACACATTTACTTCATAAAACCAGAATTAGTGAAGTAGAAAAAACTACTTCCTTTAATTTGAGATATTTTTTTGATAGAAATCAGCAACAAGTTCAGGATTTATCTGAATATTTTGTGCCGTCTTTCCTGTCACAGAGTGATATTTCTTCATTTCTCCAGACTCCATCAGTGAGTCCTGAAGAAGTGACACACAGTCTGATCCCTGTGATTTTAGCAGAAGAAGGTGTGCAGGGGAACCGTTCACACACACACAATCCTTCCTGCACGTTAACGGGACACTAAACGTCGATGCGCCGCCGTCACAAACACAGTTCATCTCAGAGCTCCTGTGACTCTGAGCACAAAGTACGACAAACACTATTATTCACAATAATCACAGGAGCAGATCAGCGTCTAACCTCCCTGTAAATAAAACACTTCAACACCTGAAATATCTGACACGTTAAAGTCAGAACAGGCCGACCAGCTTCGTCTTCGCTCGACGTGATGAAGGTTTCACACTCTGGGGCTCACGTGAGGCGTTTAAGTTGAGTTGTGAGGTTTGTAAACGAGGGATTGTGTTCTGTGGCTGAAGCAGCAGCACACTTGGTCTGACACTCGGAGACAATCTGTGGATTTTGCTGCATAAATATTAAGATGAAGCCTCTTTTTTTCTCTTACAAACTTTAATTCTCATCATATTTCTGCCCTCCTTACTTTCTCCATCAGTTTGGATCATCCGTCTCTTTTGTTTTGCACTTTCAGCATCTTGTTTCTTACATTTTTTTCCACGTCAGATTATTAATGACGTGCTCTCACTGTAAAAGATGCAGCTCTTGGTGTGACACCAGGTTTCAGGCACCAGACTCCAAAGACAAATGGCTTGATTTGTGCTCGACCTACAGGATTGTAGCTGCTTGTTTTCGCCTGAGATGAACACTAACGTAACGCTATCTTCACACTCTGTGAAGGAACTTCCCTGGACTGTATGTAGACATGTAGAGCAGTCGGATCACTCTGGGTTCAGGGTTTGGTTCGTTACTTTACTTTCTACTGAAGGAGCTTAATGAATTATTTTGACTCACGGCTGAGAATTTCCTTTCAGTTTGTGGCTTTTATTTGAATTTATTGGTTTATTTTCTGTCTTCTGGTAAAGTTCACTCCAGGTGATGCACTTTCCCGCCACATTAAAAGCTTCTCCCTTAAAAAAAAAATCTAAAAACTGACAAGTGAGAAAATGTTGAACAACACGGATGATTTAACGCACACGAGGAGATCTCTGCTCGTCCGACCATGAAGTTTGAAGAAAAGTTCTCGTTTTCCTCTCGTTCAGTCTGATCAGGTAACAATCGCTGATCAATAGCAGGTCTGCAGCACTTTTTAAGGGCTGCTGGACGTTTTTATGGAGCTGCTGGTTTGTGAACGCAGCCTCAGCCTGTCAGTTGTGTAACACTGATATCATGTTTCTGTGTTACAGATGTCACAGCAGACCCACACATGCTCTGTTAAACATGTCTGCTTCTTCTGCTTATTGTGTTTAATATCACACTTCATCACCTGACTGTCATTTCATCTCTTCTTTTTATAATTAACTATCTCCTCTGCACATGTGACACCTTTTGGATATCTGAGGAATCCCTTCACCCCTTTTTTCCCACCATTAAAGATTATTTGTCTGGAGTTTTTCCGTCTCTAAATCGATGCAGAGAGGAAAAGCTGATGTCAGATAAATTGCAAAACCCTCTAAGGCAAAATTTGTGATTCTTAATTTCAAACAAGCGTCTTCCTGCACAGAAAGCAGCCCGACACACACTCAGCTGAGGAATCGGAGAGTTTCATTATTTATCTGTCTGCTTCCTCAGAACGAAGCTTTTTAAAAAAACACTCAGAAACACCACAAATCTGCAGCTTCCTCTCCCCACAAACACCCCCACAGAGACACCGATCGTCCAGGTGACGACAAAAACACTGAGCACCAACAACATCTGAAATCACCTCTGCACACTCAGACGTCTAGAAACCATTAAAAAGCCGTTGTGACGCCGCCTGGTCTCCTCTTTAAGCATCCACACTTCATTTAAGGGGAGTTTTCATGTGTACAAATGAGGAGGTTTTGCTCTGCAGTGATGTTTGGAGCCACAGGGAGAGAAAAACGGTCATTTTGTGAATGAAGTTTGGTTCATTTACATTAAATCCTCCTTTATTACATTTCTTGCACGGTGTGTTTTTGCTGTTTTCCCTCTTGTTACTTTGGCTTCAGATCTCGTCACCCACCTGCCCGTTAAACCTTCAGTCTGAAATGTTGCACCTTTTCTCAGTCTTCTAGCAGCTTTGTGTGGTTTTTTTTGTTTTATTCTAACTCTGATGATGAAGTTTGTGGTTTTAAGACGCGGAAATAAACTGAATTTTGTTTCTATTTAACATTTGTGTCATTTATTAAAAGTGTAAAAAGAGTCTTGTGAGCCTGTAAATACTCTCCACCTCCTCCGTAGACCGAGAAAGTCTCAGACTAAAACATCTGCCCAGCTGTACTTTACATCCACCACACCACCAGCAGCCATTTAATCTGGGCTCAGATTAGAGCTGTCTTTAATCCACAGTCATTTTTATCTAAAATATAAATATTTGTTGGTTTTCTTGTTCTTTCTTTTCTTCTTCTATGCTCTGACATTTTTTTTTTTTTTTTTACAATTTGCAGACTCTCTATAAACCCAAACTGACTCTATTAAATGATTAATACTCTCAAGCTAAATATAATTTGGCTCCTACATTTGTTCTTGTCTGTCCACACCTGAACACGTGTGGACAATAATGTTGATCCTGTTTCAGGTGAAACAGGATTTTAACGTCCTCACACACTCTTTGTGATGTGAAACAGGTGTGTGTTTTTTTTTTAAATGTGTGTTTTATGAGAAGCTGCACAGTTTTATGTGATGAGCTGCAGGATGCAAAGAGAGCTTGGCTTCAAATTTAAGCACAAAATGATGCTTTGCTTTTTAAAAAAAATAGATTTAAAACGCTGCAAATTCACTTTAGTTTCTTGTTCTTGTTGCCAGAACGATGCTGCAGATTTTGGAGCAGGAAATAGAATAATTCTGCATTCAATTCCGGATTTAAAAGCTGTGTTAAAGTTGGAGGAGAAGCTCTGATCCAAACCTGAAGCAGCGCCGCGAATCCTGCATTGATTTATTGGAGCAAAGCGCTCAAATTTCACTTCAGCTCACCTGAGAAAGACACTGAAGCCTCTGAAGTCTCGTTATTAACGTCGTGTTTTAACATGAAAAAGCTCAGGGAGAATTTGAGGACTTTTCCAAAACTCTAAAAATCCTTTTTTTTTACGTTATTGGATTTTAAAGTGACATAATTTACTGGTAGAATTTGGGACTTTGGTCATTCAGATTTCCGGAAACTTCTACTAAATGAGTATTTCTCCATTTGTGTGATGTTTTAGGAGCTCTGAGGTGTAAAAGCTGCTGAGGTGTGTGACTGTGGACCTCGGCTGTCTGCCGCTGCGTGTCTTTGTATCACGGAGGTCAAAACGTTCACTTATTTTATTCTGCGCGCCAAAAGCTGCAGAAACCTTTAATTTAACATGTGACCCACTTAAATTTAGCTTTATTTCATCTTCGAATCGGTACATAAATTAAATATCGCCTAAATTCAGATTTTTTAAATTATACTCCAGCGTCTTAGAATTTCTAAACGGTGATGTTTGGAGATAAAAGAAAATCGCTGTGATTTAATTAAATGGTCTTGTTCTTATTCTTATAATTACCTTCTAAATAACCCTCAAATATTCTTTAAGACTCCCAGAGAACAGACGCCTGCAGCGGCTGCAGCTCCGCGCTCCTCCCGCCGCTTCTCTGCGCTCGTTACGCGCGGCGTGTTCGTGCAGCACCGAACTGCGTGTGAGGATTATTTAAATTAACGATCAGCGGCGCGGTGCGGGACATGCACGCAATATTTCAGGTTGAGCTTTGGCTCCTAAAGACGAGCGGAGGCTGGAAAGTGATTCGGCGTCCGTCTCCGCTCGCAGCGGCCAGTTGGTGAACCCGAATCCTGCGGAGAGGAGGCGGGAGGCGGTGTGGAGGGGCTGCCGCTCCGCGCTGAACCCATCAACCCTGCTGGTTTGAATTACCGACTAATGACTGACATGAATTCATGTGGTGGTTCTCCCTGCGTTTTTTTTTTCTCAAATAAATGTTTGCTTTACTTTTTCTGAATTACAAACGGAGCAAGTTGTTCAGCCAACATGATTTTTCAGAGTGGAGCTTTGATATAAAGTCCAGCTGCTGCTTCCCTCTGTCACTTTACACTAAAAGTTTGCAGCCTCTTTCTGACTGTTTGGGTTATTTTATCCTCTCCCAGATAAAAAGGGGGAAGTGTGACGCGTGCACGGTTCATCCTCTCGCTTTAGTTTGTTTTTCTAATTTTCCCTCAAATAACACAGAGACAGGGGGGCTGAGCTGCCTGCTGCAGCCGTGGGGCTCAGCTGCTCTAAACTTTGGGTCGAACTCGCCGTTTCCTGCTCTGCTCGCCCCGCAGACTGCGCGGGCACTTCGGTGCATGTCACTTTTCACCCGGATCCTGCAGGACGCGAACACCACTTTCACCTTCACGGAGTTTTCTAAGTGAGCCACTAATCGGCCGGTGGGCACCGCGGAGCACAGAGAGGGGAAGCTGTGGTGGTTTTTACCTCTGGGCCGCTGTGTTGGCGTCCAAAATCCCTGCGCCCTGCATCCAGGAGCGGACCGGGGTCATGCCGGTGGGGAGCGGCTCCTCCTTCATGGTCAGGGCCCCCCGGGGGAGGCTGTCCTGGATGGAGAACATCAAAGTGTCCTTCTGGGAGCTTTGCCTTCACCAGAAACAAGAAAGAAGAAGAATAATCCTCCCTGTAGCAGCCACTCAAAAAAGCCAAAGGACCACCTGGATTAAGGTGGAGAAGAGAGGAGCGATGAGGAGAAGGAAGGAGGGGAGGAGGGACGCACGAGCGAGCTTCCCCAAAGTACCGGGTCCTGATCCAGAGATGAGTCCCGGATCCCTCTGGGTTTCTCCGGGGTTGTTTTAGATCCCAGCCCCGGCTCGCAGCTGCCCGGGCTTTAAACCGGCGCCTCTGTGAAGTTAAAAGAGGGCGGAGAGAGGAGCGGAGAGCGGGGAGAGCATCTCAGAGGAGCCGAGAGAGACGTAGGAGAATCAGCCGGGATCCGGAGAGCCTGACGCCGGGAGAACGGAGCGTGGAGAGCCGGGGATCAGAGGGAGGCGAGCAGCCGCGGATTGTGGAGAAATGAAAAGTGGGATAAAAAAACAAGCCACCGCTTCAAAAAGGAGTAAAATGAAATGATTAGCAAACAAGAGGGAGGGACGGACCGTGGAAGGCTGCTGCTCCCGGGGGAACAGGGGGATTGGGCAGCGAGAAATCTCATCCCCCTCCCTCCCCGGCTCTTTATGGCTCCTCTGTCCCGGCGGAGAGCTCCTTCTCCCGGGGTCCGGGGCTCTGGAGCTCCCGGGGGACCGGCGTGGATCGGGAGGGGGCGTGGACACCACCAAATAAGGCCGGCTCATTTTAATACTGGTCGCACCTCTGGCGCGTGATTGGCGGAAGTGGCGCGTTGCGTCATTGTTTTTTCCAAACTCACGCCAAATAAGGGTTTCCGCGTGTTCGGCGGCGCGCACTGTAAAAAATGATGTTTCAATCCAAGTTTGAAGGCGGATAAAAACATCAGAGTTAATGAGAGCGGATCTTTAATGAGCGGAGTGAGGTGAAGCTCACCTGGATGGAGGTAAATGGAGACCTGTCAGACACTCAGTCATGTCTGAAGCCTTCAAAGATCCTTTTTTTTGTTGTTGTGTGTGTGTGTTCACCCCCCCCCCCCCCCCCCCCCCCCCCCCCCCCCCCAGCACGTGGGGGAATCTGCTCCTCTAAACAGCATCACAGGTGTCACAGTCACACCTCTGCTCAGTGAAGCGTCTTTAAATAAAGAAATGAGCTGTTCAGGCTGACAGACAGGAGGCCCAAGCTCCTCCATCCAAACCTTCACAGTGTTTCCGCTCCGGCCTGCGCTCACTACCACCACCACCACCACCACCACCACCACCACCCAAAAAAATAAATAAAAAAAACCCTCTCCAGATTTATTTTAGCGGATACGAGACAGTAATACTGAACCTGATCAGCAACAGGAATCTGTATTCACTTCCTCCTGCCTCACAGACTTCTTCAGATTTGGGGGATTAACTGGTTTCATGTGGAATAATCTCCTCTGTCATCCCACGTTCAGGCTGACTGACACGGGAGGCGCGCAAATTTGGCACCAATTTGCGCTTCTTTTTTTTTTTTTTACGCACGGACATATGGCTCTCTCTCTCACACACACACACACACACACACACACACATTTACAGACACACACACACACATTTACAGACACACACACACACCAGGAGGAAAAGCCGCTAATAAGATGTGTTTTAGTACAAAGTGTTTCATTTCACACTGTTTTAAAATATGTCTTTAATTTTAAAACTGAGGTTAAACAGAAAGCGGCCTCAATAATAACAATAATAATAATAATTATTATTATTATTATTGTTATAATAATAATAATAATGATAATAATAATGATATTTTAGGCTGTCTCTGATCATCCCTCTTGATGTTTTTGGGGCTTTTGACATCTCCAGCAGTCATTTCTGTTCATCTTCGTGGCAGAAGCAGAATTCCTCTAATTAAGCAAAAACTCCAGAGCAGCGCTGATTAAATATTTATCCTCCTTTAGCCCGCTGCCTTCCTCCAGGGAGACAGAAACGTCTGGAAAGCCTGGAAAAATATTTCTGTGCGGGGAAGAGAGTGAAAGTCAATGAGACGCTGCAAACATGTTGGCGATGAAGAGGAGGAGGATGAAGATGAGGAGGGTCCGGCAACAGGCTCCTGGTCCGTCTCCTCTAATGCTGATTATTTTATCTGTGTGATTAGTAGAACAAGTGACAACACGTTCTCACTTCATGCTGCTGTAAATAAAACACTGAGACTTTTTTAGGATTCTCAGAAATAAAATACAAAAATAGAAGATTTTTTTTTTCTGTGATATTTTTTCCTTATTTTTCGTTTTAAAATATTTAATTTAATTTAATTTAATTCCTTCTTGTGACTTTAAAAACACTCTAGAACCTGGTAACTCCTTGAGAACCCCTGAAAAGACCTTTACTGCAGGATTATGATGTGACACTAGAACCTCAGGGCTCCTCTGGTTCCACTCAGACCCTCAAACGCTCCCTCCAGACCCCCTGGAGCGCCTTAAGAACCCTGGGAACGGCCCAGAGTAGTCCTGGAACCGGTACTGGACACTCACGAGTCTGTTAAATACACCAGGAACCCCCTTAAAGAACCCGTAGATACACCCCACCCCTTGGTTCCCCTTACCTAGCTTTGAAACCAACACGGAACCCCTTGGAAACCATTCAAGAACTCCAGGATCTTCCTTTAGAGGGGATGGTGCTCACTCAGGAACCTCAGAGAACCACTTAAAGATGATCAGAACATTAATTACAACACCTTAAAAACCGCCTGGAACCTGCTCCAGGACACCAGAACACCAGTGGAACCCAAAACTACGCCTCAGAGAGCTCATCAGACCTTTAGAACCTCCTGAACATCACACCAGAACAAAGAGGATGTTCTCCACAGACATGCAGAACCTCTGGAACTGCCCTCAAGTCCTCCTGGAACCTCCTGCAGCCCTTCAGGCACACCTCAACCCTCCTCCACCCGCCCTGGAACCATCCGGAGAACCGCCTACACGCTGGAACCTTAAAGAACCTCATGTGTAAATGAATGACAAACACATAAATAAACAGTGTCGACGCACATTCATGTCAATGTTTCCTCTTTTCTTCTTCTTCTTCTTCTTTTAATGTCCAAATGAGGTTCTCTGATCTTAGCAGACCCTTTAAAAAGCCTCCTTACTGTAAAATAACATGCCGAGAACCCGTCACAGGATTAGAGAGACACCTGAAGGAGCACACGGCTCGGCCCGCCACTCACATTTACCTGGTTTGTTTGTTTTTTTTAAAAATATTTTCCACTTTTAACTTAACGACTTTATTAATTCTCGTGCTCTCGTAATAAACAGGAGAATCTGTCGTGTGTGAGACACAGATGGCACTTTGTTCTGCTCAAAATAAATTCAGCAGCAGGCTGTTGGAGCAGCAGCTGCAGTCCGGAGCGCTCAGTCTGCAGGAGCACGGCGCCCCTCGGTGGACACGGCCGGGTACTGCAGCTCAGGTACGACCTTAAAACAGAGACACGCTTCAGTGTGAGTGTCTTAAAACATTATTTTACAGCTTTATTTCATATTTATGTGCTTGATTCCACTTGTTACCGTCTCTTACATGCAGTTTTAAATGTGTTTTAGCTGATAATAATAATAATAATAATCATGAGGATTATAATAATAATAATAATAATGATGATGATTGATTTGTATTATTTTCATGTCATGCACACGTAGTTCCCGACCTTCATGGCACTTAGAAGTACAAAGACATTTAGTTTTATAATAAATTAATAGTTTGGTAAATAAAACCTAAACCTAATGAATCCAAAAGAACAAACAGCATCTGCTCAAAGTCTCCAAATCATTCACATACAATGAGAATGCCACTGAGCTGCAAACGTTCTTATTCTTATTTAACCTGGAGCAGCTTCAATCAGGCCTGGAATCAGTCAAACGATTTAAAATATCTACAATTTAAAATAGTGCTGGAGGAATTTATTATTCTAGTCTCCAAACACGTCAGCGTGTCACAGAACTGCACTTCTTTACAGGATTATTAGGGGGAAAAAATAGAAATGATCCTTTAATTAAATGGAGAAAACTTTCCAGTCAGCTGTAACGACAGAAGACAACCTGGAACAGATCACTACAAGTAATCTATGGATTCATCTGATAAATGATCACAACAGTTTGTAAAAGTAATAAAACATAGTTCAAGTCATGCCCTTCAAATATATTTATCTTATTTATACTTATGATACTTTTCTGCTTCACAACTGAAGCAACTAAACAGACATGACAAATACACATACTACTAGTACTTCTACTACTGCAGTACTAGTACTACAGTAGTAGTACTTCTACTACTACTGCAGTACTAGTACTACATGATTACATACATACATAATGTCTTCAGTAATACTACTAGTACTAGAAATTATATCCATCTTCACTCTCTTCAATGTCACCAGACTCCATTGACAAAAACGCTAATTTTACCTGACAGAGCAAAGGGAGCTGCTGGTCTACTGCTGCCTACATCAGGTAGTTAGTTTGTGTTTCTGTGTGACTTCGGTGTTTTAAATGTTTAGTTTGGGTCTGAAGTTGCATTTTAGTTCACTGATCGAGGCAGCGGCAGTCCAGCAACTCCTTTTGCTCTGTGAGGTAAAATTACCGGTTTTGTCAGTGGAGTCTGGTGGTTTTGAGGCAAGCAGAGATACAGAGAACGGCTTCAGTCCCCCGCTGGAGACGTTTATTCTAAATATGACGTACAGTTAAACTATTTTAGGTCACTGACTGTGGAGGAGCTCAGACAGCCACACTGCACATCATCTGGACTCTGTCTGATGAGCTGAAGGAACATTTTCCTCACACAGTATTTCTACAGTGGAGTATTTTGACAGTATTTCTACAGTGTAGTATTTTTAGGTTTTTTTACAGTGTAGTATTTCTACAGTGTAGTATTTTTTGTTTTTTTTACAGTGTAGTATTTCTACAGTGTAGTATTTTTGGTGTGTGTGTGTGTGAAGAAATGTGAAAATCCAAACAAGCTCCTCTTTTTATGCTCTGATGAGGAGCTCAGGCCTGATGGATCAGAGGACGCTGGAGCCTGCAGACCTCCTGCTGGGGGGGTAGGCAGGGGTGGGGGGGTAAGGTCAGGACCCCACTTTAACCATCTGAGGGGTATTTAACCCCCGAGATGCCCCTAAACACTCCTACATATCCTAAAACACAGTTAACTGCCCCCAGACACTGAACACGAACCAGCTGCTGAAGTGTGAATACAGTCAGAGCACACAGTACTACTGTAGTACTAGTACTAGTATTACAGTAGTACTACTGGACCTGGAGTATTACAGTAGTACTACTGTAATACTACTGCTGCTGCTGCTGTTGTTGTTAAAGATCAAATCCACTGTGAGCTTCAGAGAAATTATAAACTGCAGCTTCATTCTTCACTTAAAGCTCATTGAGAAACTGTTGTACACATTATTTTGTCCACTGATTGATTTTGATTGATTAACATCCAGAGCAGCGATAAAGTAGTAAAAAAGGAGGCACAGACACCAACAGACATCATCAGGCTGCAGAACCTACCGTGCTCCTACAGCTGCTACTGTGACTTCTTCATGTGTTTTTAAACAGCTGAGACAGAAAGCAGTGGAAGTTAAACTACAGTAGTTAGTAACAAGGAGAGTGAGTTCATGTGATACCACAGATAAATCAGACCGACATCTCCCACCCTGCGTGTCTTCTTCTCTCCTCTGGATCCAACAGTGGTCCAAGAGAAGGTAAAGAGCGACATCTAGTGGAGGAAACAGCTCGTTACAGTCTGTTTACCGACCGGCCGACCTGCTGCAGCCTCAAAGTCATCCGCACCAAAACACACTACCACTAAAATGGTGACAAATAGCACCAAACGGGGTTTTTGTGGCTTGGAACAACTTTTAAAAGGTGCTGCATCACAGCTTTATCAAATGAAAACCTGTCTGCAACTATGCTTGTGTGCAGCATCTCAAAAACACCAGAGAGCAGCTGGAAAACCAACATTTTTGTGTTTAACTCTGCAGGAGATAAAAGAAAAACAGTGTCTTTATCTGAGATGCAGCTATTACATTATTTATTGAACATAGTGAGTATTTAAAATAATGATTCTAGTCTGCAAAAGGTCCAAAAATGTCCGACGGTACAAAGTAAATATTCAGTTTAATAATATAAAAACAGAGAAAAGAGGCTGATCCTCACACCGGAGAAACTGGAACCACATAATAGAATTGTTTATGATGACACTGCAGCACCTCTTCTGGCCTGAGGGTGGCGCTAATAGACTGTGAGGTGTGATTGTGTGTGAGGGGAGTTGTTTTCTTAATGATATTTTCCCCCACAATTCACTTTAAACAGGGTTTTTAAACCTGGACCCTGTTTTCACACATTAAGGTGTCTACAACGTGATCCTTTGGGACAGCTGCACCTGATCACAGTAGGTCCACTAAAAGTGCTTGTTTGATCCACTGACAGGCTCAGAGTGTTATTCTAAGTGTGTGACAGCATCATGGAAAGGATCCCTACAGAGAGAGACCTGGAAGATCCTTTTGGTTTAACCACAAACAGCCGTTATATTGCTCTCTGCACACACACCAGACTACATTCAGAAAAACAGCGATTTTAGCTTGCAGAATTTTGCGGTTTCTCGTCAACTGCTGCCTTCATTGGATAGCTGTGTTGATTTGGTTCATATCCAAAATTACCCTTTAAAACACCAAAGTTACACATCCAAACAAACAAACTAACTGATCAAGGCAGCAGTAGATCAGCAACTCCTGTGTACTGTGAGTTAAAATCACTGTTTTTGACAATAGAGTCTGGTGGCTTTGAGGAGAGTGATACAACAAGTGCAATATTTCCCACTAATAGTGCTTGTTTGATCCACTGACAGGCTCAGAGTGTTATTCTAAGTGTGTGACAGCATTATGGAAAGGATCCCTACAGAGAGAGACCTGGAAGAGCCTTTTGGTTTAACCACAAACAGCACACACACCAGACTACATTCACTAAAACAGGGATTTTAGAGAACAGGACACAGGAGCTGCTGGTCTGCTGCTGCCTCCATCAGTTCATCCATCAAAACTTTTTGTAACTACCAATCATTTCGACACAAACAAAAATATATACAAATAGGGCTTGGGTTTGAAAATACTGACTGTAGAGGGAAGTTGAATCAGCTGGTCGTGACCACATCGAAACATAGAAAACAACAAACCACACCAGAGAAAAACTAGAAAACGGCTTTGCAGTGGAGTAAAAGTACACAGCCTAGATTTTAGAAACACTGTCTGCCATATTTTCATTTGCAGATCAAGGCAGCAGTTGACGAGAAACCCTGCAATCTAAAATCGCTGTTTTTCTGAATGTAGTCTGGTGTGTGTGCAGAGAGCGATATAACAGCTTTTAAAAAAATAATTATTTCATGCTATGAATTCATTTAGCAGTTCAATAATACTGTCAGTGACTTCCATCACGCAACACGATGATCTAAACATGGCATCAACACATAATCCCATTATCATACAGCATTTTAATTTACCTTCCAGAGGTATAATCTGTGTGTAACTGCTGAATATAAACTGTGTGTTATTTAGTTAAACTCCTCAGATATTCTGAAACAATCCGACGCTGCTGAAGTACCTGAATAAACTTGATCTTTGTCATTTCTTCTGTCCTCAGGCCTCCTCACAGGCAGCTCTTCTGCTGCACCTCCTGAAAAACAGACACACAAACACGAGATTAATGTGACCGGAAACAACAGAGTCAATCTACTGAATCCACTTTATGTCTCGTGGTCACTTTACAGCCTGAAATTAACCATCACACACATGTATGAGCGTAAAAACCACAATATTTCCTTTTGAGATGTAGCATGAATAATTAATGTGGTTTATATAAATGTTTTAGTCACTTTCCACCACTGACAGATGACGTTATCTCCAGTGATGCTAATGTTAGCTGATGGCTAATGTTATGCTAACGGATAATTAAGCTAGTTAAGTGAACATCAGCTAGCAGTGGTCCCGCTGTATTTGTATACGTGCTAATTTAGACTTAAATACTTTCACTGTATATTTAAGAAAGTGTTTATAACCTCTGTGAAATATGAACTAACCAAAGTCCATTTTTACTGATAGAAACAGTAAATAATTTACGCTCACCGCTAGCTTAGCACGGAAGTACAGGGATGTCCGTAACCGCTCGGTTACTGGTGTTACAACCTGTTTGGTTACCCGCGGAAATGTTTATCCTCATGTCATTGGTTAGGATCTGTCCAATCAGATGCCCCCTCTTCTTCTTCGTCTCTTTCCTTTGGCCAAACATGTTTACATCCACAGACTGAGTTTTTAACATCATTACAAGAAAATTACAAGACACATTTTCCCATATTACAACTTCCTCGTTGGAAAATTTTGAAAATATGAAATTATTCTACAAACATTAATGTTTTTCTCGTAAATTTACAAATCCAATTTTATAATTTCATGGTGGTTTCTTATAAAATTATTACAGCACTTAGAGACACTATTTAGAAACCAAACCTGTACAGTAAAATCAGAATATTGCAAATATAAAGATTATGTATTTTATGCATCAAATCTTAATATTATTTGTTGTAATTACACCAAAATATTATGAGAACAAAGCCATACACTCTGCTAATATTTCTTGAATACATTATAATCGATCACAGGGCCGTTTTATCCACAGCCACAGTTTTATCTTAAAAAAATAATTAGACTTTTATACATATGGAAGTCCATTTTTGAGGATAAAGTCATCATATTTTGCTCTTAATGTAAAGTGTCCTTGGGCATCCAAGTTATCATTATTATTGTTGTTGTTTTGAAGGCAAAACAAACATGAACATGTACTTTATTTGCATAAAACATATAAATATTATTGAATAAAGTTGTAATTTATAATATTTCTTGCATTAAACATAATCAATTTAAGGGAAAAAAAATTGGAGGAGCAGTCTGCTTTATTTTCATAAAATGACATTAATCAATCATAGTATAGTATAGTTCCTTTATTGATCCTTCACAGGAAATTACTTTGTCACGGCAGCAGTACAGACAGACACCCCACAGACAACAAACACTTGAGGCACAAAAACAATAGTAAAAAAATATAAAATATGTACAATCTAAAATAGAATAATATAACATAAGACTAGTTTACAATATAACAAAGAAAAAGAAATAGAAATATCTTGTGCAAATATGAGCTAATCATAATAATAAATAAAAATGTAATAAACATGGTGAGACACTTCCGGCCGCCATGCTGTTTTCGGTCACTGGAAACCTCGTCAGAGTGAGACCTCCTGCTCCCGGTCCTCTGACGGTGTTGAACGGAAGACATTTTGAGCTGCTGCGGTCGGTCCCCGGTTTGTTATTCGACTGTCAGCCTGAAGTCGGGGCTGACGTGCTGGGGAGTCGCTCTGTCTCCGCGCTGAACTGCATTCGGCGAGAAAATTAACAAAAACAAAAAAAGGACGAAGATTTCAGAAAACCTGCTGTTGTTTAACCGGCGAATGTGTAGCAAAGCTAGTTAGCTTAGCGCCCAGAGCCAGCTTTAAAAGCTAGCAAAGTCCTAGATGCTAGTTAGTTAGCATCACCTAGCTGGCCTGCCCTCCTCCTCCTCCTCCACCTCCTCTTCCTCCTCCACCTCCTCCTCAACAGCCGGTCCCTTCACGCAGACACAATGGCTTTAAAACGAATTACCAAGGTAAGCAACGACCCTTCTCTTCTCCACATTTATCGATCACCAGAGTTGTTTTTTTTTTTTAGCCTGTTAGCTGCTGTTTTGCGAGCCTTTAGCCTGTTAGCTAGCAGAGCTAGCTTGCGCTCCTCACTGAAGCAGCTGCTGCCGATGACACAACGTTTGACACAAACCGTCAAATTTATGGCTCTGGTTTCGATTTGCGGCGGCAGCTAGCAGGGACATTGTAGGTTTATCTTCTGGGTGTTGCGTTAACATGAGTCGGTGATGGCTGAGGCAGGGTTTTTTGGCAGAAACCCCCCTGCGGCGGGTGTGTAAGGCTCCATATGAAACAATGGTTCGGTTTATGTTAGCTTTAGCTTCAGTGTCAGGCCTGTGACTCAGATCTGCTCTACTTCATCCTCTCCTGTGGAGGTTTAAATACTGTTTAAATGGCCTCCTCTGTGTCCTGTTGTTCTGTTTTTGGCCAGGTTTCGGTTGTCAGTTTCGGTCTCAGGTGTTTCCACCCTGAAAGGTAGTAGATTTTCAAGTTTAATTTGTGCAAGTCAAGTGTGTTTTGATACAGGTGGTCTCAGCACTTAATAATGTATTTAACACTTATCATAATAGCAAATCCTGAAGTCTTAGAAAGCAGCAGTATAAAACATAGAGGGTAAAATACCCTGAAATGATGTTGTTTATCTTGACAGGATGATAACTGACGGTCTGTTGTCATTATTAGAGCTGCAAGTAGCCTCACAGTTGTTTTCAAGCTTAATCGACCAGTTGTCGGGTTTATAAAGTGTCAGAAAATGGTGACAGGTGTCAATCAGTGTTTGCTGAAGCCCAAGGTGACGTCCTCAAGTGTCTTATTCTGTCCACAACCCAAAGAGATTCAGTTTAACGTCACAAAGAAGTAAAGAAATCAGAAAATATTAATATTTAAGATGCTTGAATCAGAGAACTTTTTCTTCTTTTAAAAACAACTAATTGGTTATCAAAATATTATTTATTATATGTATTATTTCCATTGTCAAGACAATCTGACCCATGCAGCTGAAACATCAAATTAATCAATTAATTGGTTGAACAAATTGGCATTTATTGTAAGAATCACTTTGCTGTTTGGGTAATATCTTCAAAGTCACCAGACTCCATTGACAAAAACACTAATTTTACTTCACAGATTACATTAGTTGCTGGTCTACAGCTGCCTCGACTGGTTAGTTTGTTTGTGTGATTGTGTGTTACATAAACATTGTGTTGGATCTTAATTAACCCTTTGAAACACCAAAGTCACCCAATCACACAAACAAACTAACCAGTGATGGAGGCAGCAGCAGACCAGCAGCTCCTGTGTCCTGTGAGCTAAAATCACTGTTTTTGTGAATGTAGTCTGGTGTGTGTGCAGAGAGCGATAAAACGGCTGTTTGTGGTTAAACCAAAAGGATCTTCCAGGTCTCTCTCTGTAGGGATCCTTTCCATAATGCTGTCACACACTTAGAATAACAATCTGAGCCTGTCAGTGGCTAAAACAAGCTCTTTTAGTGGACCTACTGTGATCAGGTGCACTTGTCCCAAAGGATCACGTTGCAGCCATTTACTTTGACCCTCTCTTTAAAACTGTGTGCCGTTTCGGCTTCCTCCACATCCACAGGCGTGTTTACTGTACACCAGCTGAAGTTAAATTAATCTGATGTGTGTGGGAACAAAGAACAAACAAGAAAGAACAATGTAGTTGATTGAAATTCATTCAGACTGCTGCAGGATACCAGAGAAGTTTTGAAAACGGACACGTTGGTCAAAATCAAAGACGAGAAAATACTACAAAGCCTGTTTTCCTCTCTGGTTCACTTTCTCTGTATCTTAAAAACAACAGTTTAACACAGAAACACATTTATGCTGAAAAGAATCCAGCAGATCATGTTTTCTGAAGGAAATACCGTTCACCTTCACTCATTACTTTCACTAATATTCATGGTGGTTGCTTAAAATTTGAATTGGGAGCATGACACCAAAAGACTGAGACACTCTGCTGTTTACAGTAAAAGATATTAGAGCTACAATGAGTAATCGATCAGTTATTACCCATTCAATCAGCAAGTATTCAATATCTGTCATCAAATTCTCTGATTTCAGCTTTGTAGATGTGATGTTTTTTTCTGACTTCTTTCCTCCTCTGTGACGGTGAACTGAATATATTTTGGTTTTGGACAAAACGAGACATTTGAGAGCATCATGTCGGTATTTTGAAAGCACTGATTGACATTTTTGTAGCATTTTCTGCCATTTTACAGACCGAACAACTTCTCAATTAACCGAGAAAGTGATCGTCAGTAAAAGCAATTATGAGCTGCAGCCCTGAAACATATTATAGAGGAACTAAAGGAGGATTTCCCACCTTTTTTTAAGATTATTTTTCAGAATATATCAGTAGTAGTCTGTGTACTTTCACACCAGGGTAAAGTCTGCTCTCCCAGCTGCCTCTGTCACAGTCAGCGTCTGAATTCCTGACCGTTTTCTCGCCTCCCAAACTCAGTCAAACCTGAAAGATGAGCTGTGTGTGCCGAGCCTGTATGTCACACATACCAACACACACACACACACACACACACACACACACACACACACACACACACACACACACACACCGTTTGGCTTGAGGGAGACCTGCAGGCTGGAAATACAAACCCCTCGTCCTATAAGCCGCCGTGTGTTTTCTGCCCCTCCAGATATATCCTGATCTGGCCTCCTGACTCTTCTGTCCGCACGACTCGCAGAGTAAAAATAGAGCCGCTGCTTACACATCAATAAAGGCTTGTGTGTCTCAGTTTGTTTTTAATGCTGCGTTCACAGGGGAGATGAAACTACATGTGTGAGCTGCTGTTGTTTCAGCGTGAAGTTCGGCTTTCAAAATAAATGTCTGTCTTTGCAGCAGTGCAGGGCTGCAGTTAAATATACAATACAGGAATATAAAATACGTGAAACCTAACAGTTATTTTCAATACGCTGATTATTCTTTGGCCTATAAAATGTAATGCTCAGTTTCCCAAAGCTCAAGGCGACATCTGTTTAGTTTGTTAGACGTTCCAAAACCCAGATATGTTCAATTTACAAGGTTATAAAACAGGAAAAACAGCAAATCCTCATATTTAAGCAGATGGACCCAGACAATTTTGAAATAATTTTTCAGCCACCAGACTCCATTGACAAAAGCAGTAATTTTACCTCACAGAGCAGAAGAGTTGCTGCTCTACTGCTGCCATCAGGGGTTAGTTTGTTTGTTATTGTGTGACTTTGGTTTTTTCAAGGTTTAGTTCAGATCCGACACAATATTTGTGTAACACTCAATAACACAAACAAGCTAACAGATCAAGGCAGCAGCAGAGCAGCAGCTCCCTGTGCTCTGGGAGCTAAAATCCCTGTTTTAGTGAATGTAGTCTGGTGTGTGTGCTGTTTGTGGTTAAACCAAAAGGATCTTCCAGGTCTCTCTCTGTAGGGATCCTTTCCATGATGCTGTCACACACTTAGAATAACACTCTGAGCCTGTCAGTGGATCAAACAAGCTCTTTTAGTGGACCTACTGTGATCAGGTGCAGTAAAAGTATGTAAAGACACGGCACAGGTTTAGAAATATGAGCCAAACCTGTAGAAATAAACGTTATAAGTGTACAGCGGCTCCTCCGAGCAGAACAAACCTGTTTTCTAAGATTAAACCAGATCACATCACCTTATATCCCTCTGAGTAATGAGTCCTTATGTATTTTCTGAGGCTTAAGCTGAACTCGGTGCTTGCCAAGTTTAACCGGTAACCAGACAACAAGAAGTGCTTCAGTTAGCATGTTAGCCAAGTGCTGACATGTTGGATTAAAACTTCATCACAGCAGTTTAGCAGCAGCAAAACATCCAGTAAAACCTCTCTGGTGGTCGTGTTGTCACATGAACTACATCTAACAAGTCCTCATTTCTTCTTCTGGCCGCTTCTTTCTTTGCTCTCGTTGGCTAACCCACTACCACACAGACAAAATGTGTGTGTGTCAGCTCATAGCAGGATCATCATCATCATCATCAGCAGCATCCTCCTCCTCCTCCTCTTTACCTTTCACGTGTTGAGCGCAGCACCAGGAAGCTCTGCGCTCATGTCGTGTTCATGTCGTATCAGATTTAAAACACACACTTTATACAGCTGCTGACAGGAGAAAACATTTCTGCTCCGCTCTCGGCCTCCATCACGATCTGTTACCTCCAGGAAGCTGCTTCATGCACAACTTGTAAAAAGAAGATATATATTTTTCTCAGTCGGTCACATGCTGAGCTGAACCAGACAGATCCTGATGCCTCTCATCTCGTGATCAATAAAGCTGACGGTTTAAACAATCACCCCCCTCATTAAAGACTTCCCTGTGTGATGCAGCACCTCTGCTCTTTTTCCTCAAAGCATAATAAGCTGAATCATCAGGGATGAGCTGATTGTGAAAGATAAAATACTGATTTTTGTTGTTTTTATTCCCACTTTTTGCTTCAGGGAGACGTTTTAAAGCCGGTCAGCCCTTCCTTACGTCTTAAACTGGCACAAATTCAGTCGTACAAATGTGTGTCAGCCTTTAATATAACCTTCTTTCACATGAAAAAAGAACCACCACCTCCCCTGTTGTTGTTGTTGATTGGTTCTGGCGTCGCGTTCGTCTCTTCAAATTTTTCACATTTAATGCAGTTTAATCAGAATCAGCAAGGAAAGTAAACACACATTTAACTTGAGCACAAACACCTAACCTCTGTGCACTGTAAAATATTAAATATATAGAGAAGTATAGATGTAAAAACTATAATAAAAGATGTTAAGATGTGTATTTGACAGTAATGGCATGTGAAACAAACTGTTTCCTACACTAGATAATAGAATAGAATTAGTTACAGTCTAACAGGGTTATTACTATGTGTGGAAATTCTTATTTGGTTAAGACGGGACGCTGCACGTTAATCATGCAAACATCATGTAAATGTGCCAGATTCAGCCACACAGCCTAATATTGACTCAACATATGAAATACATCAAATGTTTTAAAAGAAAACATACAAGCAAGAGCACAGAAGCACAAACGGCTCCTCTTCCTCCTCTTCAAATGTCTGCTAGCTGCTAACTGCTAGCGGCTAACTGCTAGCCGCTAGCAGCTAGCTAGTCCGACCGCAAATAACCACCGTGACTTTTAGCGCAGAACCGATGGGACGCAGCAGATTAACAAGAGGCCAGTGTTTGCCGATAGGAAGATGGAGTCAATAAGGAGAATATCATCCACTAAATCAGTGCATCGTTATTATATTTACCTAATTATTATAAAAATGTAAAGTCTTGTGCGTTAGCAGAGACGTTCTTTATTCTCCTCCACACTTTATTTACCAGGTTTTCACCTCAACATACTCTGGTCTGAAAATAAAGCAAACCAGCCACAGCTTTTTAATCAAAAGACTGAAGTCCTGTTAAATTCCTTCTGCCTCCTTTTATTCTGACCAACAATTAAAGACCCTTTTATTATTTTTATTAACTGAAAATGAGACCGAGACACCCGACATCGACGAGTCCTTTGATATTTAACTAAAGCCTTTAATCAGTTACCAAAAGTGTTCTTCGTTCCAGCTTATTATTTAACGAGTAAACAACATTTTCAGCCCCAGAATCGAATTAATCATTAAAGATAAAAGTCAAAAGAAAGGATTGAGCCAGTTTTAGTTCCATCAACCAATAAATGTCAAAATTGAACCCAGAGTTGCAGACAAACGTGTAGATTTACCCCAGAAATGCTGCACAACGAGCCTGAGATGAAGCTGCACACCTCTCTGTCTTCTACTTCTTGTTTCTACCTGCTTGGTTTTATGCAAATCTCTCTCTGAAATACCTGAACTCACAGCTCACGTGTGGGATTTGGAGGGTTTAACGCCTGACATGATGTTTGGTTTGCCGTTAAACAACAAAGCAGCCAGAAGACGTCACTCACGCTGTGTTGACGGCTGTAAAATGTCTTTAACTTTAACTTCTGGATCCTCGTGCGCTCCAACCAGCTTTTCTTGTTGTTCTTCACGCTGCAAAATAAAAACCCGCGGCCCTCTGGTGGAATAAAAGGAGCGTACAGGCCTCAGGAGGAGCTGCGTTTGGCAGAAAAGCCTCAAATATGACAACAGCCGAGGCACACAAAAGGTCGACAGAAGTAGAAAAAGTAGAGCAGACGTTACTGTTTCTGATGTTGGGGATGCTGTCTGACTGAAGCATTAGTAATTAACCAATTGATGATTATTTAATGAGATTTTAAGAGGATAGTCATCATGACATGTCGTATAATGTGTATTTTTAATGGGATGTCTGCTTATTTTAAAGGTAACAAACGGCGTTAAAGTAAAGTTTTTACCCACTACACCCCTCATGTAATGCTCGAACCTCTTTTAATCCCCTTAGATCCTGTTTACACTGCGGTGTCGGCGTGAGATCACTGTCTGACAGCCTAAATACTAATAATACTGTAATATAAAGAGTCTAACTAACCTCTGAGACCTTCTGTGATCTTGTCGTATCGTTTGTTTAAACGCTAATTCGTCCTGAAGCCTCTCTGGCGAGGAGGTGACATCAGTGCTACGCCGTTAGTGACGCTGCGTTTCTAACATTTCCCGTCTCGCTCTTCTCTTCGCTCTTTTGCAAGTCGTACATGACTTTTTTTTTTTTTCCTGCCGATCTCAACAGCTGGAAGTGTGTGTGTGTGTGTGTGTGTGTGTGTGTGTGTGTGTGTGTGTGTGTGTTAGCGTGTGTGTTAGCGTGTGTGTTAGCGTGAAACGTTGGTGTGGCAGCAGACTCATTAACGACACCTGAACTCAAGTGGTCCGCTGTAGACACACAGGTGTGTTTAGGCCACTGAAACACACTGTAAAGCCGAGAGTAGACTGACAGAGACTATTGATTGTTCATCACTAAATTACTGGTTAGTCTGGTAAAACAGATTACTAGTCCTCATCTGGAGGAACCCAGAAACTGCTGCTGCTCTTATCAGGTAGTTTGTGTTATTGTGTGTCACAGAAATATTGTGTTCAGAATTACTTTAATAATCCTCAGGGGGAAATTGGTTTTTGTTACACACAGCTCCAAAAGAATAAGAATACACTTCAAACACAAAGTAAAATATAAATATATAAAAGTATGAATTAAAAAAAATATATATTTTTACAAATTATTACACAGAGGTAAATTACTGCACCAGGTGAGTCCAGAGTCTTATAATAATAATAACAATAATACCACTACTAATGATAATATATAACAACATGCACAATCATAGTAAGGCGCTGTACTATATAATAATACTACTATTACTACCAACAGTAATATATAACAACATGTACACTCAGAGTGAGGCGCTGTACCATATTATAATAATAATAATAATAATGATAATAATGATACAAATAATACCACTACTACTAATGATAATATATAACAACATGTTGGATATGAACTAAACTTTTAAAGTCACACAGTCACACAAACTAACTGATGGAGGCAGCAGCTCCGTGTTCTGTGAGTAAAATCACTGGTTTTACGGCTGACAACTTGTTGGCTTGTTATGTAAGAGTTTCACAGGTTGTTAGATTATTTCTGCCGCCTCGCTCCTCCGAGCAGCTGAAGGAAGCAGCTCGGCTTGTTTTCGTGATGTTTTCCAACAGTAAATAGAACAAAATGTAAAACACCAAACGGCAGCGGACACACAGGCCTGACTGAGCGACTTGGTTGGTTGGTTCCCATCAGGTTTGCTCAGCGAGGCGTGGAGGATACGCCTGACACGCCCGACGCTGCTGATTGGTCAGATTAAAACAACAGACTGAAAACAGTGACGTGAAAACAAAATGGACGCCTGATATCCTGCAGCTTTATTTTTGAGATGAGATGTTTTCTAATTCAGAAAAGGATCCTGATCAGAACACGGCTTCTTTTCTTTCATTGTCTTTATCCTGTTTCTCTTCTTCTTCTTGTGAATGTGTGTTTCTTCTTCTCTCTGTTTTCCAGGAACTAACTGATCTGTCCAGAGATCCTCCGGCTCAGTGCTCTGCCGGACCTGTCGGGGAAGACAGTAAGTTGGTTTTACTTAGACGTCCTCTTCTCTCTAATATAAACACACACAGATTATTTATCAACCCTCTTTATGTTTCTCCTTTTCCAGTGTTTCATTGGCAAGCTACTATTATGGGACCTGTAAGTATCTTCGTCCTCTGGAAACTTTCCTCCGACCACCACTATAGCTGAGCGTCGGCCGTCCTGACCGACTAAATCAGCAAACATTTCATGCAAAGTTACATAAATGTTGGATTAAATCTCCCTGAGCGACACCAGGTGACTCTGTGAGGACTTTATGTAGCTGCAAAATTATCTGAGTGTTTCTAACTGCAAAGCAATTTAATGGAAAACCGTCACAGCTGCTACAAAAACAGGGTTCGTCCAGATTCACTGATCAGAGCTTCTTGCTCAGGCAGCCATCTTTGCAGAGCCACGTCACATGACTCATCTGTGTCTCTTCTTCTCTCGTCCTCTCTGCTGCAGCCTGACAGTCCCTATCAGGGCGGAGTATTTTTCCTGACTATTCATTTCCCCACAGATTATCCCTTCAAACCACCCAAGGTCAGTAAGCACTTCCTCCTCCTCCTCTTCCTCCCACTCTTCTTTACTCTGTTCTTTTAATGCTAGTTTTTAAAAAGTGAATACTCAGGTTGGACTCACAGGATTAAAATAAGTTGATAAGCAGTGAGCTAAAGCTGGTCAGTTTACAGTGTCGAGGAGAGGAGCGTACTTCTAACAGTTTTATGTGTGCAGGAGCAAATAATGTGGATGTAGAATAAAGTTTATGTGGATAAAAGGAGAAAAATTAACAAAATTGGGGTTAATATTTAAGATTTCTATTAAAATCTCCTTTTTTCTTTTACTCCATATAAAACTGACATTTGTCATTTATTAGTTTATGAGGTTTTATGGAGATTCTTCTTATTATCCTATGATAAGTTGATTCCACACTTAAAGCTCAGCCTTAATGTGTGTGTTTTTGTTGTAAAGTGTACATTTCCCTGTCGTGGGACAAATAAAGGAGGATATTACATTTGATCTGTTTGGGTCTTTTTAAAAAGCATTAAATGTAATAATGTGTTTCCTCCGTCCATCAGGTCGCCTTCACAACAAGAATTTATCACCCAAATATTAACAGTAACGGCAGCATCTGCTTGGATATATTGAGATCACAGTGGTCTCCAGCGTTAACTATCTCTAAAGGTAAGATTCCTCTCACTGCCTCAAGTTCTGTAAAGAAACTGAAAGATTAAACTGTTTAAACTTTTCTGGTTCAAAGTTCTGTGGAAGTCTGAATAATGTCTGATTAAAACCACTAGATGGAGCTGTTGGCCGACAGGTAGAGCTCCCAGGTGTCGTCTAAAAGGCTTTTACAGCAGGAGTCCTGTGATCTGATGAAAGTGTCGCTGGTGTTTTCTGTCTGTTCCCCTCCGCAGTCCTTTTGTCCATTTGTTCTCTGTTATGTGACCCGAACCCTGACGACCCGCTAGTGCCAGAGATCGCCCGCATCTACAAAACAGACCCTGTTAGGTGAGTTCACACCTGTACAACTTCAAACCTGCAGCAGAGTTCGAGTTACCGTCTGCAAAACAGACCTCTGGTTGGAAGATACAACCGAGAAAATCCAGGAACCAGGAACCAGACAAATGTGTGAAACAAACTGTTGGTCATTCCTCTTAGTTCAAAGATAAAACCAGCTGCAAAAACCTTCATCTCCATTAAGCAGAAGACGAGCTCCTGCCCTGATCGGCTCCAGGATTTTCTGAATTAACTGTAAATGAGACGAGCGTATCGGATTAGGAACCAGAAAGAGCCGCACGTTAGAGGAGAACTCCAGTATTTTAACACCTGGGTCCTCTGTGTCCACATCCTGGTGTCTGAGTGACTGGTAGGTAGTAAAAGTGTTGGAACCGGTCCAGTAGATCACCTCAGCCAGCAGCCACCAAACGGGCTGCAACGTGATCCTTTGGGACAACTGCACCTGAAGAATTTAAGTAGCCGCCAGACTCCATTGACAAAAACAGTAATTTTACCTCACAGAACACAGGAGCTGCTGGTCTTCTGCTGCCACAATCGGTTAGTTTGTTTGTGTTATTGTGTGTAGTTTTTAAAGGGTTAATTTAGATCAACACAATATTTGTGTCTCACACAATCACACAAACTAAACTAACTGATGGAGGCAGCAGATCATCACGTCCTGTGTCCTGTGAGCTTAAATCCCTGTTTTTGTGAATGGAGTCTGGTGTGTGTGCTGTTTGTGGTTAAACCAAAAGGATCTTCCAGGTCTCTCTCTGTAGGGATCCTTTCCATGATGCCAGTTCCAACACTGTTACTACCTACCAGTCATTCAGACACCAGGATACGTGCAGAGAGGCTCATGGGTTAAAAACACCAGTTGTCCTTTTAAAGCAGCACCGCGGGGGTTTTAACCAGAGTGTCCTGCTGGTTGGTCTCAGGTATAACAGACTAGCCAGGGAGTGGACAGAGAAGTATGCCATGCTGTGAGGGTAAGAGCTGAGCTGCCGTCTGATGGGAGCAGAGTTACTCACCAGATCTGCCTGCCTGCTGCGTCTGTTCTCACCGTTTCTGGAGGCTTCTGTTGGGGAAATGTTGAGGCTGAGAAGAAGCATGGCTCCAAATCCTAAGACTCAGTCTGAGCTGACGGGACTGCTGGTCTTTCATGTTTTAGCCTTTTTGTCTAAAAAGTCCTTTTACGTTCCTGCCAAATTCACCAAACCACAGGGTTTTAAAATGAGACCGAAACCAGCGGTTATAAGAACTAATGGATTAGTTTGAAAATGTTCAGCAGGGAGGACAAATGTCAGAAGCTAAAACATGAAGTCCCAGTGTTATGGTCCCTTTTTAAAAGAGAAAAAAATCAGGAATTTCTGCCTCATTTGAATTAATGACTGTTTTTCATGTTGGCTCGGTTTGTACAGCATGTAAAAGACGTGTTTGTCAGGTTAGTTTGAACATCAGTGAAAGGCCTGTGATCCTTTGGGACAACTGCACCTGATCACAGTAGGTCCACTAAAAGAGCTTGTTTGATCCACTGACAGGCTCAGAGTGTTATTCTAAGTGTGTGACAGCATCATGGAAAGGATCCCTACAGAGAGAGACCTGGAAGATCCTTTTGGTTTAACCACAAACAGCACACACACCAGACTACATTCACTAAAACAGGGATTTTAGCTCCCTGAACACAGGAGCTGCTGGTCTATCTATCTCCATCAGGTGTTATTGTCTGTTACACAAATATTGTGTTGAGTCTGAACTAAATCTTTTAAATCACCAAAGTCACAAAAAAAACACAAACACACTGACTGATGGAGGCAGCAGCAGAGCAGCAGCTCCTGTGTTCTGTTCTCTAAAATCCCTGTTTTAGTGAATGTAGTCTGGTGTGTGTGCTGTTTGTGGTTAAACCAAAAGGATCTTCCAGGTCTCTCTCTGTAGGGATCCTTTCCATGATGCTGTCACACACTTAGAATAACACTCTGAGCCTGTCTCATCTAATTAAGTTTCTATGGACCAATAATATAATATACTGTACTTTATTCTGTAATGAGCCAACCTGCATAATGACTTTTATTTTTTAGCTTAACTTTATTAGTATATTTCAGTGCTAATACTTTTCTACATAAAGTAAAGTCTTGAATGCAGGACTTTTACTTATACAGAGTATTTCTACATGGTAGTTTTACTGCGTTTACTTCAGTAAAAGTTCTGAGCCACCTGTCATTTAGACACCAGGATGTGAAAACAGGGTTAAAAACACCAAAAATAGAGTTCTCCTTTCTTCATACAGGATGAGCTGGTGGAATAATGGAGGGAAAAAGAGGCAGTCGATGGTCAATAAATAAAACAGGAAACAATTAGTCTGTTTTTCTGTGTGTGTGTGTGTGTGTGTGTGTGTGTGTGTCCAGGCATGGCATCGTCCCTGCTCTCTCTCTCTCTCTCTCTCTCTCTCTCTCTCTCTCTCTCTCTCTCTCTCTCTCTCTCTCTCTCTCTCGTCCACCACCTGATGGTTTGTTTTTCCACCTGCAGGTACAACAAGACAGCTCAGGACTGGACTCAGAAATACGCCATGTGATCTTCCTCCTCCTCCTCCTCCTCTTCCTCCTCATTGCTGGAACAAACTGTTTGATTTTTCTCATGTGGCCACACGCCCCTCTCTTCCTCTTCCTCCTCCTCTTCCTCCTTCCCCCCTCTCTTCCTCTCTCATCAGCCAATAACAGCAATTTGTTCACATCTTTCTGTCTCCTTCCTCGACTTTAAAGGCTTTTAAATTCTTCCTTTGCCCCCCCCCTCACCCCCCAGTTTTTTTCTTTCTCTGCTTTCTAAAAAAGAACTAAATGAAAACAAAGTTAAAACCAGGCGAAGAAGGGCTGAGGACTCTAAGCTGTGAATGTGCCAACTGCAAAACAAAAACCCGACCCGGAGTGGCCCGACGAGAAGCGTTCCTACAGGAAACCAGTAAAATAATAATTTAATGCATGTCAGTGATTGATTGGTTCATGTGCTGCTGAGATTTGTCCACTTTTAAAAAGAGAGAGAAGAAGAAAAAAAAAGAAACGGCAACAGCTTTTTTTTTTTTTTTTTTTTGTGGTTTTATTCTGTTCTTGTTGTTTGTTTTCATTTTATCTTTTGGTTCCTGAGGTTTTGTTTTTAGACGAGAGCCGTTAGTTCATCCATCATCCTCGACACTGTTCTCCTCCTTTTGCACTGAAGATGAAACTCAAAGCTCCAACGGCTGATTGATCAACTAATAGCTCTGTAATGGGTTTTTTTTTTTTTTTCTCAATAAAGTTGAACAAATTGCAGTTTTCCTCTCGTGTCCTACTGTCGTCATTTCTCTCTCTGGTGTTTGTGTTCTCAGTTATCTTTTTAATCTGCAAGTCATTTCTGGAGTAATTTAGGTTTTTAAATATTCAGTTTACTGTCACAACAATTTAAATTAAATTTATTCCTACTGTCCTGCATTTTAACACGTTTATTGATCAGTTTCTCAGCATTATTAGTGTAATATACACTTTTACATATTCTTTTCTATCTATATATTGTTGTAATTCACTTATACATTTTTATATTTGCTATATTTACACATTTTACTTTCTATTTCTCTATCCAGTATATTTCTACTGAACTGTAATTTAACCTGATTTGAGGATCAATTAAGTATTTCTGATTAATTATCAATCGATTTTTGACTATTTCAGCTCTTTTTTTAATTGAATGCAAGTTTGAATGAAGTTATAAGTTGATTAAAAAACTTCTGTTTTATGGAGCTGCTGTCAGATTTAAAGGCTCAGGATACTCAAAATACTGAATGTGTAGATGACTATTTGTTAAAGGGACAGTTCAGATATTTTTCAAGTGTAGTCGTCCAGTGGTCTTTCTCCATAGTCATAATCAGATGGTGGTCAGCTGCTGTAGAAGCAAGAACAAGATTTTCAACACCTTAAAAAAGACCCACCTAAAAACAAATTGATATCAGTTTGAGTGTACGCTGTATTGGGAGAACTTAAACCACCTCACTGTGCCACCAGGCAGCTCTTTCAGCATGGAACTGAAGCTACAAACAGGCTTTTGATCGCTCTCGTCAAACACACCAGACTCCATTGACAAAAACTGTAATTTTACCCCACAGAACACAGGAGCTGCTGATCTCCTGCTGCTTCAATCGGTTAGTTTGATTGTCTTACTTTGTGACTCTGATGTTAAGAAAGATTAATTCACATCTGAACTAATGAGTCAAAACGCCAAAAATCACTTCAAATAGACCAGTAACTCCCTGTGGTCCGAGAGGTAAAATTACTGGTTTTGTCAATGGAGTCTGGTAGCTGAAGAGAGCGATATAATAGTCACAGTTCCCCCGTCATAAAGGGGGAACAAATGCTTCCAGGAAATACACAGGTCCTTACGTACAGGTAAGGCACATCAGGTACATTTGTATTGGCAGCAAAATGTACTTGAAGTATTAAAAATAAGAAAAAAAGATATATTCTTTGACCTGATTGGTCCAATCAGCAACAACTGAAAACACCTGTGACAACACGTCATGTCTATCAAGTTAAATTGATGTTTCAGTAAAAATGACATTAGATGAAATGTTCCCCTGGAGTAGAAGTAGACAGCAGTACAAGTACTTGAACACATGTATTTATGTTTACTTCCTGGTTCAGACGCGATGTTTTCGGCTCACCTGGGTGACGTCACCGGCCTGATTAGATCCGACAGGTGGAGGCTGAGGCGCGCAGGTGAGCTACAGGTGAAACACGGAGAAAACACAATTTGTTCCACGCGACAAAGACAAACAGGAGGAAGTGAAGGTGAGCATTTAGCATCATGCTAACGGTGAGCCACTGGTTTACTAAGCTAGTTTAGCCAACGTTAGCTAGCAGCGGTCCCTCTGTATTTTACATCAGAGCTAAATTAGATGTAAAAACACAAATGTACTTGTCACAACTTATATAATATAAAATATAAACTGACCAAAGTCCATTTTTACTGATAGAAACAGTCGTATTTTATGAGATGCTCCCCGCTAGCTTAGCACGGAAGTACAGGACTGTCCGTAACCGCTCGGTGGTGTTACAACCTGTTCGGTTACCCGCAGAAATGTGTCTCCTCGTGTCATTGGTTAGGATCTGTCCAATCAGATGCTCCCTCTTCTTCCGTCATGTTTCCATGTTTACATCAGACCGGTTTACTGAGACTAGTAAGATAAAAATGTGGTAATATTTGATTTGATTATCTTAATATTGATAAGATATATAGATGTATGTGTGTATATATAGATATATAATATAGATATATATAGATATATATTATAGATAGATGCTTTCCATTAGAAATGTACAGACTTGGTTAAATTACAACTTTAACTGAAATGTAAATTAAAAATATTAGAAAAGCATTTTTTTTTTTTTTTAATCAATGTAAACATTTGCTAAAAATAAATTAAATATCAGTTTATCCTATTGATTAATGACTGACTGATGTAAGTAATCACAACAATGCAGCCGAACATGAACCCACTTAAGCAGCGTGTGTGTATATATATATATAAAAAACAACTTTATTTAAAAAATAACAATACAACCAATGAAAAGCTCGTGTTGAACTGTACAGTGCAGGGCAAAGATATAAATATTACATGTTGGACACAGAGAAGCTTTGGTTTCACACTGAAAAAGGACCTCACAGCTCTGGACTTCCTTTCCCACAATGCCTTGCATCATCAACAGTTTCCTCCCGCTTCAGGTGCTAAAATATCTCTCATCTGAATCTCTTATCTTATCGGAAGACAGAACAGACTGAAGACACACAAACAGTTTGACAAAACATTGTTTTGTGAAGTTCATCTCGAGTCTTTAGAAGGTTTCAGTGGTGAGAAAATAAAGGTGACAGTGAATTCACATCATTGTCGGTTTAAAACAATAATACGGAGCCGAGGGACGGGGGGGGGGGGGGGGCAGGACTCAACTGGACCTAAAGTCCTAAATTAATGAGGGAAAAACTCAGATATTCTTTGAGACTAAGACTGAAGTCACAAATATATATAAATATATATTCTCAGAGACTTAAGTTGCAAATTTATATTTTCTTTTAACAAAAACCCACAAATTTATGAGAAAAAAACTGTCTGAGATGTTGAAGTAGAAAATTATGAGAGAAAACTGAGACATTTACAAGGAAAACTATAAAAAAATATGAGGAAAAGCTGAAAACTATAGTTTGGAGCCACTTCACTTCAAGTTTCTTTAAGTGGAACAGCCCCCCCCCTCTAATTATGGCTCTGTTATTATTTAGTTTCATTATCTGCTATGTTCCTGATATGCCGTCATATAAACTAAAACAAAACAAACATTTCTTAACAATCTTTAAAGAAGCACTCTTAAGGACAGTTGCAGGTTTTGTCTTAATGTCCACGTGAGGAGCCGTCGCCGTGTGAACCGAAGCCTCCTGAGACGTCGTCCGACCCACAAGACAGTTTAAGCAAAAACACTATTTGATAGTCAGTGCCAACGATTATTCCAGGAGTTCACTTGTGCGCCACCGCTGATCAATCATCAATGTTTTTATATTGTCGGCCAGTTCTTCTCTTATTGCTGAAACTCGTTTTACTTAATGGCAGAATTCTGTTTGAATCAGAGCTAAGCTAACCAGGCTGCTTCTGGCTAACGTCCGGTCGCAGGAAGATCGTCTGGATGAAAACAGACTCGTTTTAACACCTGACTTCATCTCAGCGCCCGGATCAATCTACTGATCAGGCTCCAGTAGAAATGAAGGAAAATCTGCTTCTAAAATAAGACGATAGTCGTGTCAAGTCTTCAATTTTTAAAAATAATTTAACGAATATTCTATAATCGTGACCCTTCCCTACGACAGACGCTCATATTTAACATTTATACTCAGTGGCCACTTTATTAGGGACACCTGCAAGGCACCATGTCGGCCAATCAGATATCTTCATGCACAACTTCCTGGTAGATGAATTTGCTCGTCATCCGTCGGTGTGTCGCATGAATACGAGAGCGGTTTCCGTCTTTTAATCATGTTGTCGGTAGTAGAAACGTTCCTGTGGCCTGCAGCGAGCGTACGATAAACCGTTTAGTCGATTTCATAGAAGATCTTTTCAGGAGCACACGCCAACATCTCTTCACACGGACATGAGGGCGATCAGAACCGATCCTTCAGCGCTAAAGTCGCCTCTTTACAATCATTCCAGTTTTCATAGCACCGAAAAAAACAACCTGCAGGTCTGAAGTCTGAAGTGTGTCCGCCCCTGAGCGCCTCACAACCCCCCCGACACGCTCGCTTTCTGTCTCCATTCAGCAGCCAACAGCATGAATCAAAACGAGGGTAAAAATGGAGCAAACAGGCAACAAATCAATACTTTTTTGGGGTGAATTATTCCTTTAAAGTGAACCAAAACAGAACAGGTTGCCGTTGTTTGGTTGAGGGACTCTGTTGGCGCGTAGTGTGGGCCGAATATTTAGTTCATCTTTCTATGAAACAATCAATCAAGTCGTCGACGCACACGAACGCTTCCAGGTTTCCAAACGTAACAGAGTTCGACACATTTAGTTAAAAACAGGTTAAGATGTTTAGAAACATTCATGAGGAGGAGGAACTCGGCTCAGCCCGGACCCATCCGTTAGTGGATGGATCAATCATTGGATGGATGGACTGTGCTTTTGTTTTTAGTTTTTTCCTGATGACCCCGGGTCACTTGGCGACGGACCGACCAGGTCATCACGCCGTGGAGAGCTCCACGCCGCTGTCACACACCCCGCTGTCCATTCGAACGTCCACCTTCAGATCCTGAACCCGAGCGCACAGAGACTCGCCTGCAGAGAGGGAACACACACACACACACACACACACAGCTGAGTGACGCGTTGCCATGGTGACGCTGTTTAACCAACCAGGACAGAGAAGGACGAGTGGGTGACGTGACCACAATGGTTTCCATCCAAAACTTAACCCGAATTCAGAAAAAAATCAGCTAAAGGAAAAGAACGTGATTTTTTTTTTTAAATCATTGTTATAGTCCAGACACTGAACTTCAGAATGTGCTTAAAACACACTGATGGAAACATGATTGGTGTGTCAGGCTTCTTTACAGACACCTGGATACACCTGGATACACCTGGATACACCTGGATACACCTGGATACGAGGAGCACGAAGCCAAACGTTCAAATCTCAGGGTGCAAAAGTACCTGGATCTTCCTCATGGTGGGGTGATACAGCACGGAGGGCTACCCTCTCAGGCCTGCAGAGCCAGCTAACTTCCTGTTAGCCCTATGCTAACTTCCTGTTCCCGTGTGTGTGTGTGCTCACCGCTCGTCTCAGTCGCCGTCGTCTCCGTGTCCTCGAGGTGACGCAGTGCCTCCTCCAGGACGCTCAGTGCTCTGCAGTCCCCCACTGACTTCAGACCAGCCAGCAGGTCCCGGACCGTCCCTCCTGAGACCTGCAGGACCACACACACCCCGAGAGTCAGTGTGTGTGTGTGTGTGTGTGAGAGAGAGAGAGAGAGTGTGTGTGTGTGTGTGTGTGTGTGTGTGTGTGTGAGTGTGTGAGAGAGAGAGAGAGAGTGTGTGTGTGTGAGTGAGTGAGTGAGTGAGTGTGCGTGTGTGTGTGTGTGAGTGTGTGAGAGAGAGAGAGAGTGTGTGTGTGTGTGTGTGTGTGTGTGTGTGTGTGTGTGTGTGTGAGTGTGTGAGAGAGAGTGTGTGTGTGTGTGTGTGTGTGTGTGTGTGTGTGTGTGTGTGTGTGTGTGTGAGTGAGTGAGTGAGTGAGTGAGTGAGTGAGTGAGTGAGTGAGTGAGTGAGTGAGTGAGTGAGTGAGTGAGTGAGTGAGTGAGTGAGTGAGTGAGTGAGTGAGTGAGTGAGTGAGTGAGTGAGTGAGTGAGTGAGTGAGTGAGTGAGTGAGTGAGTGAGTGAGTGAGTGAGTGAGTGTGTGTGTGTGTGTGTGTGTGTGTGTGTGTGTGTGTGTGTGTGTGTGTGTGTGTACCTCGTAACTGTCCAGTAATGTTTTAGCTGGGGAAGGACTCAGTCTGAAGGCCGTGTTGAGGATCCCCAACCCAAGACTGTGAGCCAGGTTCTCCCAGCATCCTTCACTCTCCAGAGCGCGACACACCTGCTGCTTCACCTCCACGTCCAGGCTCACCAGGTCGCCTACACACACACACACACACACACACACACACACACACACACACACACACACAGTTATATATGATGCTGTTCAGTCAGAGCTGTACTTCATACTTCAGTGTGTACGTCAGTGGAGTCAGGTTAGACACTAATCTCACCTTGAGGAGGGGTGACAGGTCTGTGTGGAGTTTTTGGTTCATACTCTTTACCATTCAGGAGCTCCAGCACCTGGACACACACACACACACACACACACACACCATCAGATAGGCATAAATAGGCCCCCCTGTGGTCAAAAACCACTTAATGCAGCCTTTACAATAAATGAAGCAGTTTTAAAGAATAACTCCAGGGTCCTCTCTGTCCACATCCTGGTGTCTGAGTGACTGGTAGGTAGTAAAAGTGTTGGAACTGGTCCAGTAGATCACCTCAGCCAGCAGCCACCAAACGGGCTGCAATGGCTGCAACATGATCCTTTGGGACAACTGATCACAGTAGGTCCACTAAAAGAGCTTGTTTGATCCACTGACAGGCTCAGAGTGTTATTCTAAGTGTGTGACAGCATCATGGAAAGGATCCCTACAGAGAGAGACCTGGAAGATCCTTTTGGTTTAACCACAAACAGCACACACACCAGACTACATTCACTAAAACAGGGATTTTAGCTCACAGGACACAGGAGCTGCTGGTCTAACATTACCTCAACCAGTTGTGTGTGTCTGTTATTGTTTAAAAGGGTTAGTTCAGATCCAACACAATATTTGTAAAACACGCAGCACAAACTAATCACACTGAGGCAGCAGCAGACCAGCAGCTCCTGTGTTTTGTGAGGTAAAATCACTGTTTTTGTGAATGGAGTCTGGTGAGTGTGCAGAGAGCGATATAACGACTGTTTGGTGATCTACTGGACCAGTTCCAACACTTTTAGTACCTACCAGAATCTTTTATCAGTTCAGGTGCTGAAGGAAGCCGGTGTACCTGAGTGGTGGCAGCCATGTTGAGTGGAGTGGTTCCTGGGATGTAGCCTTCATCTTCATCCTCATCCTCCCTCTCTTCATCACAGCAGTCCTCCTCCCTGAAGAACAGCGGCTCAAAGTTCTCCTTATGAGGGTCTGCACCTGGAAACGAGATCGAAATCGTTGACAAAGACACAGAGGTCGAACTCAGCTGCTACAAAACCACATGACCGTTAGCTTAGCTTAGCTTAGCTTAGCATAGCATAGCATACAGGGAGAAAGGGCTAGCTCTTCTCATCTGAAGTTCAGAAATACACCTGCCAACACCTACGAAGCTGAGTGACAAACATGTTGCATGTTTGACAGAACAATCCCAACTCAAGGTCCACTTACTCTTTACCAGATCTTTCACCTACGTCTTTATAAGTGCATGGAGTCATGTGATGCCTGTAAGAGCACCGTGAGTCACCACGGTCAAGAACGAATGATGAGACTCAGCAAACCAGATCCGTCTCCATGACAACGAAGAACTCATGATGAAGACGGGTTAAAGGCTAGTAAGTGGACCTTGAGTTGAACAACACTTTAATCAGGGAGCTTTACAGGTGTAGGCAGGTGTGTTTTGTCAACTGTAGACGAGCTAGGCTAGCAGTTTCCCCTTGTTTCCAGTCTTTATGCTAAGCTAAGCTAACTACATCCTGACTCCAGTGTGTGTGTGTGTGTGTGTGTGTGTGTGTGTTTGTCCCACCTGCAGCCATCAGCAGCGCCGTTAGCTTGACGGAGCCCCGCCCTGCAGCCACATGGAGGGGGGTGGAGCCGTTAAAGGTGCAGCAGTCCACGTTGCCGTTACCCTGACGACAGAAAACATCACACACACACACAGGGCTGAAGGTGAGTGAAGCGCAGGCAGGTATCCATTCTCTGCTCTGATTGGCCACAAGTGTCCAGCGTGTACCTCCAGCAGCAGGCAGCCGGCCAGCGACACGTTGTCGGTCTCGGTGGCGAGGTGGAGGGCGGTCCGGCCGGAGCTGCGCTCCTGAGCGTCCACGTTAGCCCCGCCCTCCAGCAGCTCCCTGAGGGAAGACAGCTGATTGGCCAGAACCGCCAGGTGGATGGCACACAGACCTGTAACCATGGAAACAGACAGACAGAGGGTTGTGAAATGTGTTAAAGTTTATTTTGTGTGTGTGTGTGTGTGTGTGTGTGTGTGTGTGTACCTGCTGTGTTGGTGTGGTTCACCAGCGCTCTGAGTTCTCCGTTCTGTAGTAAAAACTTGACCATCCCTCCTCCCTCCAGCTGGGACGCCAGGTGGAGCACAGTGTTGCCGTGACGATCTGTCAGAGTTGGGTCAGTGCCGGCCAATAGCAGCGCCTCCACCGCCTCCCTCTGCTGGGTGATCACAGCGAGGTGCAAAGGAGTCTGGGATACACGGAGGAGAGAGGGAGAGGTTTTTATCCTGCCTTCAGGTGAACACAGGACATGAACACAATATTAACAGTATTTAGGTTTCTGACCATCTGTGTGTGGGTGTGTATTTATCTCCACCAACAAAGAGTGCTCAGAAGTCTGGATCACGTGTTCACATGTACAACACATAACCTGGAATACTGTAACAACTGGGGAATTTAATCTGTTACATTGCTTTGTTCAGCCACCAGACTCCATTGACAAAAACAGTAATTTTACCTCAAAGAACACAGGAGCTGCTGGTGTAGTTAATGTGATTTTTGGTGTTTCAACACATTAGTTCACATGTAAACTAATGCTTTTAAACACCAAATTCACACACTAACACAAGCAAATTAACCAATCGAGGCAGCGGTAGACCAGCAACTCCAGTGTTCTGCAGGGTAAAAATACTGTTTTTGTCAATGGAGTCTGGTGGCTTGGAAAATGAGTTTGACAGCTTCAGTTTGTCATTGAAAGGGCTCTCTAACGGCAAGCTAAAGTGACGACAATATTCTAAATGTAGCATAGATTTAAACTGATGACTTTTCTTTTTAGCTGGGTCTGTCTTTTTTTTTAGGGAAGTTTCTGAGTGAACTGTAAGTAGGTCAAAGGCAAAGTTACATCAGTTGCCGATTGGTTAAAGGGAAGTAACATGAAGACGAATGAGAACAAGAAGCTTCAGCTCTTACTCACTGTCCCCTAACCACTTGTTCCCTAACCAGGACATTTTCTGTTATTTGTAGGAAACATCTTCCTTGTCTCCCAGTGCATGATGGGAAACACCTGGCTGTCGCTGACTGGCTCTTCGTTGTGACCACAAACACTAAAATTGATTTGAAAAAATACTGATTATTATTATAGATTATTCATAGAAAATAAAAACAAGCGATGACAAAGTGCTCTTGAAGGCAGGCATAAAAACATAATCTGACCTCCAGGGGTTAAAATCTTCCTCTGATTCTCTCTTCACTTGTAACATCGTTAAACAAATAAAAAGTGTAACTGCTGTGAAAAAACAGACTCGTTGTTGTGATGAATCAAACAGGAAGTAAATATTTCTGTGACTTCCTGTTTGGTCTTTGAAGGTTTGAAGCCTATTTTCACTTTTCGCTTCCTGAGCAGGTTTTCTTCTTCATCGCTCGCCTATTTGAGACGAAGCACGGCTGAGTACCTGGTAGAGGTGGTTCCTCGTGTCGAGCACCTCCCGTCCAGGCAGAGCGGAGACGACCTGAGTCAGACTCTTCAGCGCCTCCTGCTGGCTGTGGAGGACGGCCAGGTGGAGCCCGCTGGGCGGAGACGGAGGGAAATAAAGGAAAGACTCACTGAACTGCAGTAACTGAATATAAGCTCTAAAACTGTCCTGATGCTCATTGAAGTTTAAGGTGTGTGTGTGTGTGTGTGTGTGTGTGTGTGTGTGTTCTGTGTTTACTGACGTGTCTCCGTCCTCGTCCTGGGCGTCCATCAGGGGGCGCTGTGGAGCCAGCAGGTATGCCGAGTCTCCTGTGACCGAGTACTGAAAGAGAGCGTCCAGCTCTCTGCTGGTCACCTGATCTGCAACACACACACACACACACACACACTGTTATTTTTATGTCTCGTTTAAAGTTTAAATGTGGGTGTTTTTTGACTTTTAAAACACAAATTAATTTGGGCTGTTTGGATTTTTGTTTTTCATTTTTCGGTTGATTTTTAGTATCACTGTTACGTCTCTATTTAATCTCTAATCTCTATTTTTTGGGGTCTTTTTAATGTCATTTCTATTTCTCCTCCTTTATGTGTAGAGAGGTATTCTTTATGCAGATGTACCTGTCTGGTAATACCTGTCCATAACTGATCCATTTTGAAACTTTTGATAAACAAAAATGTGAACATATCTTGAACATTATCAGAAGTTACGGAGTCTCTAGACGTCAGTCATCTGTGCTGCTGATATAAAACTAGATAAAAGTCTCAGAGCGTAAAAACTGTAAACTGTGTGGAAACGAAACCCAGCGTTTGATTTATTTTACTGAGTGAAAGAAAATGAAATCTGTTTGGCTGCTGCATCAAACCTGTGACGACTTCTGTGACACGAGAGCCGAAACAATTCGTCAGTTAATTGATTAGATAACAACAAACTGACCATTTTGATCAGTTTTAAGCAAAAATTACAATCATTCATTGACTCCAGCTTCGTTGTTTCCTCTCACAGTGAACTGAATCTCTTTGGGTTTTGACCTCAAACTTTTGCTGTGAGAAATTTTAAGAGGTATTTTGTTCTCAGCCAAACGATTAATCAGTGAATGGAGAAGTTAAAATCTGTTGCAGCACTGTTAGTGTTTCTCTGTGTATATAAAAGGTGGCAGCAGTAGCAGTGTACCTGTGGTTGGCTCCACACTGACCCCTCCCTCCTCAGTCCACTCCCCCACCTCCAGGCCTCCTGGCTGGGGTGAAGCTCTGAGAACGACCCCTGACCCCGAGTCATCGTCTGGATCGCTGTCGTCACCGCTGTCGTCTGCTGCGTCGCCCTGAGAGGCTTCAACACAACATTCACGTCTAGTTAGCACAACAACAACAACAACAGCAGCAGCAAGTGATGAATCTTAATCGACAGATGAGACTCCAACATGTCTTTTCCTCAGATTTCCACTTTATCAACATTTTATCAGCGTTTCCTCACAAACTGAGACAGACCTGCAAAACAATATAACTGAAATGCTATTTTTAACCCTGGATGCTCTCTGTCCACATCCTGGTGTCTAAATGACTGGTGGGTAGTAAAAGTGTTGGAATTGGTCCAGCAGATCTACAGAGAGAGATCCTTTTGGTTTAACCACAAACAACCGTTAACGCTCTCTGCAAACACACCAGACTCCATTCAAAAAAACAGTGATTTTACATCGCAGAACACAGGAGCTGCTGGTCTGCTGCTGCCACGATCAGTTAGTTGGTTTGAGTTACTGAGTGACTTTGGTGCTTTGAAGAGTTGGTTCAGATTCAACACAATAGTTGTGTAACACAAGACAAACAAACAAACTACACTGAGGCAGCAGTAGACCAGCAACTCCATATGGGGTAAAACAACTGTTTTTGTGAATGGAGTCTGGTGGCTTTGAGGAGAGCCAAATCACAACTGTTTGAGGTTAAACCAAAGGGTTAGTTCACATCCAACACAATATTTGTGTTACGCAAATATTTTTGGTACATTTTTGCATAAAAAAATACCATTTTTTCATTGGAATCTGTGCTGATTTGTTTATAAAAGATGTTCCAAATATTCCTATTCAGCCGCACCCTTAGCTGCCTCTGATCATTGTGGTTATTTCTCACCATGTTTGATGCCGCCTCCTCCCAGACCAGCTGAGTATCCTGTAGAGAAACCTCCACCTCCACCTCCTCCTGCTGCTGCTGCGCCATAATTGTAGGTAGTGAAGCCGTGGAAGTAACCTGGAGGACAAATCAAACGCACCCAAATTCAAAATCCACTTTTACAGATTCATCAATAAAGTTTTCTGACTCTTGAATGTTTTGGCCAAATCCAACAATCAAGAGTAAGTTTTATGTTCTTCTTTTCTTCCAAAATCTGTCAATGATGTTCCAGGTTTTCCAGGCCTTACCTCCACCTCCTCCTCCTGCAGAGCCAGGTCCTCCTCCTGCAGCAGGCCCTCCTCCTCCTCCTCGGTACAGTCCCCCTCCTCCTCCTCCATGACCGCTGAAGTCCTGGAAGTTTGGCAACGTCTTCTGCCTCTTCCTCTGCACCTCCTCCTTGTCTGAACACACACACACACACACACACACAGAGCATGCAGGTGAACGTGTGCACAGGTGAGCATCATGTTACCTGAACAGTGAGTTCCAAGAAGCTTCAGCAGGGGGCAGTGATTACCTGAACAGCTCACCTGTTCATAACGACAGTCACATTAACACTAAAGTTTTCACACAGACAGTCAGACTGTTTTACCTGAGTTCAGTCTCCCAGGCAGCTCAGTGTTGTTACACCTGACTGCTACCTGCCTACCTGCTACCACTTGACCTACCTATGATCTGAGGGCGGAGCTACCTGGCCTACCTGTGGTCTGAGGGCGGAGCCACCTGACCTACCTATGATCTGAGGGCGGAGCCACATGACCTACCTATGATCTAAGGGCGGAGCCACCTGACCTACCTATGACCTGAGGGCGGAGCCACCTGACCTACCTATGATCTGAGGGCGGAGCCACCTGACCTACCTATGACCTGAGGGCGGAGCCACCTGACCTACCTATGACCTGAGGGCGGAGCCACCTGACCTACCTATGATCTGAGGGCGGAGCCACCTGACCTACCTATGATCTGAGGGTGGTAGGTGAAGGGTTTGGGCTCGCTGGTCTCGTTGTCGGACTTCCTCTTCAGCTGGACGAACACCGACGTCGGTTTCTGCAGGTTCTGGTCTCGATACTTCGGCGTCTTGAACACGATGGCAAACTGATGGCAGAGAACACGTCGCCACGGTAACATGATTATGGATCTTATTGTGGATGAGTCACGTTTAATCCTACTGGAAGTACTAATACTGCAGTACTACTGTAATACTGATATGACTCATAGTACTACCACTACTACAGAGTACTGCTCTACTAATATGTAGCCTATAACAAATACTACGATACGACCAACGCATACTAGAAGTACTGATGATGTTTGATACTTGTACTATTGATTATACAACTAGTACTTTGCTCATGCTGCTCCCATCACTACTACTAACAGTGCTTCTTCGGTGACTCACCTGTCTGTGAACATCCGTAGGAGAGAAATCTCCAAGAGCCTCCCAGGTCACCCCCGTGTCGTCTTCTTCGTAGAAACGAACCTGGATGTCATCTGGAAACACACACACACACTTATTTTTAATCCTAATGAAAGTGGTGATATCTCTGTTCATCCTGTACTTACATTTAGAATCCACAAAGTTTGGCTTAAATCAGGTATCAGGTGTGACCCACCTTGCTTCGCTCTCTTCAAACCCACCAGACTCCATTGAAAAAAACAGTAATTTTACACTGAAAAACACAGGAGTTGCTGGTGTCTTTAAACAAGGCAGCAGAAGACCAACAACCTAAAATTACTGCTTTTGTCAGTGGAGTCTGGCGGCTTTGAAGAGAGAATAAGTGAACGTAACTCCAGTTCAGTTCTCCCGTCTGGAAGAGCCGACTGGCGGCAAGTTAAAAGGGTGAAAATATTCTAAATATAGCGTGCATTTAATGTGCTTGCGCAGGACAAGAAAAAAAAAGGTATGATCACATCACAGCCTCAATTGGCCGTTTCCTCCTGAGCGGCTCACAAATCGGAGGGGAATTCCCTGAGGATGAACTTCCTCCAGGAGAACAAAACGCCAAAACTGCTCCGACCAGGAAACACCGTTCAGTGTCAGTGCATTCAAATAAAGCTTTAAAAAGAAAACCGCAGCAGCTCCAGGAAATAATCTTTATTACCCCATCTTCGTTTTTCAGTCCACTAGTTCTCCTTTATACCTTCACTGTGTTTGAACCTCTTTTACTTTCTAAAATATGAAGCTTAATAAAAAATGTTTACCACACAAATGAGTGGAAGTGCACAACACAACAAGCCTGTGTAGTCAGTAGCAGAGCTGTGGTGCATTTTCTGGTTACAGTTAAATATGAAACTGGCTGAATGAATCATGTTTAATTAGTCCGACTGAATAACTGTAAACTACAGTAAACTACACCAATAATTCAGATGGAACAACGTTAAACATCGATCATTTGAACATGCTGTTGACATTGTGGGTTAACAGGTTAATGATGGAGGTTAATGACAGTAAAATGTGTGAAACACTGCAGGACGATTTAAAGCTCTGTGATCAGCTGCCCTGCCTCCTAAATCCTGACCGACACCTCGAGTGTTTTCATTTATCTGCACAGATAAATAATATATTTTAATTTATCTCTGCTAACAGTCACGTCGAACACCTACAGCATCCTGTCGGCCCGAGCTTTGACCTTTACACCAGAGCTGCTGAGGGTAGGCAGCATACTTTCCTGCTTTCCTACTATTGCTTATTTTTTTCTATTTATGCCTATCGTGCCCCTGCTGCTGCTGTAACATGCAAAATCAATCAAGTCTTATCTTATCTTACCTTTAGTTAATTATTTGGGCTGTAGTGGGCTCTCAAAGTTTGACAGACAGTTCAGAAACAGTCAGATCGACTAACAAACCTTCAGTAACATCGCTGATAAAAAGAATCTGAATGCTTCTTTAAACACGTGTGTGCAGAGGACTGAACGAACCCTCCAGCAGGCGGCGATACCTTCTGGTAAACAACCAGTTAAAACAGTTTTTCTGCACATTTACATTTCCTCCACTCAGGAACATCCCTGCCACATATTGTGAAAGTGAAGAATCTGTTCAAGATGGAAACTGAAAGATTTAAGGGGAAACAAAAATCATGATGACTAAAATCTGAGCTCAACCGTCCGTTAATCGTGTTTTTCAGCTTGTTATCAGGCTGATTTTAGGTTTTATCTTCATCCCACGTGTCCTGTGCAGCCGTGACTGTCAGTCCGCCTCACCTTTCTGGACCTTGTCGCAGAGCAGGTAGACCTCCTCTCCTCCGCTCACGCAGCCGGCAGTGCGATCCATCCTCACGATCTTCAGGTTGGAGGCGTTCGGAGCCTCTGAGGGAGGAAAGAGACACACAGCAGGTCACCAGACTGCAGAGAGCTACTACAACACCGAAACCAGAGAATATTCACATACAAGAAGCTGAAATCAGGAAATCTGACTTTTAGATACATTTAAACTCTTTAAAATTACTCAAATGGATTAATCCATAATGAAAATAGCTTGATATGTCAGTGTTCAGCCATTTACAACCAGGTGTTTGAGAGGATACTTTCTGTTTAATGGCTTTTATATTCTTATTTGAACCCAAACCAGCATCTTTTCCTGAACCTAACCAAGTAGCGTTGGTGCCTAAACCTAACCGAACTGCAACTAAAAAAACAGAAAAGTAATAAAAGAAAAAAAAATATGCAAGTTTACAAATAAATAAATGCAGTTTTGTGTCTCACACAGAATTTGAATCCAGTTTTCTGATATGAAAGTCGTGTAACTAAACCACTCGACTTCAGTCTGAAAAGGAATTCCTCGTTCTTTACACAGCGTGATCGAACCGTCTGGTCATCTGCATTACACCTTCGACTGCAGTCCCACCCACCCGGAGAACACCATCGTCAAATTTGCAGACGACACGACGGTAGTGGGGCTGATTTCAGGGGGAAATGAGGAGGCTTACAGAGATGAAGTGAACAACCCTGCACTGAACATCACAAAAACCAAGGAAATCATCCTGGACTTCAGACGAAACAGCGTCGACCCCGCCCCCCTTGTACATCAACGGCGAACGCATAGAGAGAGTCCAGTCCTTCAAGTTCCTCGGCGTCCACATCTCCGCAGACCTCTCCTGGACAGCCAACACCACAGCGTTGGTCAAGAAGGCCCAGCAGCGGTTACACTTCCTGAGGGTGCTCAGGAAGGAACATCTGAACACACAGCTGCTGGTGACCTTCTATCGTTCCTCAGTTGAGAGCCCGCTGACCTACGCTGTCTCGGTGTGGTACTCCAGCTGCACCGAGGCCGACAGGAAGAGACTACAGAGGGTGGTAAACACGGCGCAGGAGACCATCGGCTGCCCTCCGCCCTCCCTGACTGACATTCACAACTCAGCAGGGCCAGGAACATTGTTAAGGACACCACTCACCCCGGCTCCCACCTCTTCGACCTGTTGCCCTCTGGCAGGCGCTACAGGTCCATCCGTTCAAAAACGAATAGACTCAGAGACAACTTCTTCCCCAAAGCTGTCACCTTTTTGAACTCTGATCTGCACTGACGTTTCTGCACTGATGCCACTTATTTAATTATTTATTACTGTGTTATACTTGTTTTTGTGCACTTTAAGGAGCTGCCCTTTTTTTAATCTCATTGTACCCAGTACAATGACAATAAAGGCTTTCTGTTTCTATTTCTATTTCTATCAGGCTGCAAATAAACACTCCATTAACTTAATCAATTGATTGTTGCAGCTCTACTGAAGCCACTTTAAGAGCAGATGAATCATTGGCATGTTTGCTCTGTCAGACACGCTCATATCGCTGCTGCAGCCTCTAAGAGACAATACGAAACAATAAACTGGAAAAAGGGGCTTTTACAAATGCTGAGTCAAAAACCTCCTGAGAGGATTAAAAAAGGGAGGATTAAAAACACCAAAACGTAAAGTCTGAGTCTGAATCTAAAGTGAAAGTGCAGAACTGTCGTCAGAGCGGCTGAGAGGAAGCTGCAGGGTACGGAAACCAACTCAGCAGGAAGAGGGAAATGAAACCAGGCGCCCTGACACGACACGACCATAACCCTCAGCTGCAGGGACGCCGCGATCTGTCCGAGCTGAATAACGTGAGCTACAGTCTCAGAAAACACAGAGCGGAGAGAGTTTCATCTGTCCTAACACACTCCCCCCACCAAACGCTCACCGACAAAACTTGAAAAAGACACAATCAGAAGCATAAAACACCGAGCAGATTATTTCATTTTGTTCACACTTCACTGTAATCCATTCATTTTGTGTTGTATAATTTCATCTATTATTTAAATATTAGTATTTTTTCTTATCTTTTATTGTTTATTCAAACACACCAGACTCCATTGACAAAAACGGTAATTTTACCTCACAGAACACAGGACTTTCTGGTGGACTGCTGCCTCTATTGGTTAGTTTGTTTGTGTTATTGTGTGACTTTAGTGCTTTGAAGGTTTAGTTCGGATCCAACAAAATATTTCTGTTACACTCAATAAGACAAAGAAACTCCCCGTTCAAGGCGGCAGCAGACCAGCAGCTCCTGTGTTTTGAGGGGTAAAATTCCTGTTTTTCTCTATGGAGTCTGGTGGCTTTAAAGAGAGCGATGTGACAGCTGTTTCTATCTCTGTAGGGATCCTTTCATAATGCTGTCAGACACTCAGAATAACAATCTGAGCCTGTCAGTCACTTTTAGCAGATAATATCATAGTGAAGATGATCTACTGGATCAATTCCAACACTTTTTGTACCTACCAGTTAATTAGACACCAGAATATGTTTGAAAAAGTGGAGCCCAGAATTAAAAATACAGTGGTTACCCTTTAATGAAAGCAGCCTACAGAGCACAGATGTGTAACAGTGTTCAGACTTACTGCTGTCGTAGATCGGTTCAGACACGACGGGCTCGAGCCGTCTGGAAAAACCTCCGTCGCTGTCGAGGAGGAACGCCGTGAACATGAGCCGAACCACGCTGAGGTCCATTTCTTTAGCCTGAAGAGACGCCACGCTGCTGATCGCACTGCGCTGGTGGTCTGAAGGGAGAGGGGGGGGGGGGCAAACAACGAATTTATTTAAAGGCAAAACACAGAAAGGAAACTGTTTTATGGTTCATCAGACACACAGAGCCTCAATACATCTCAAAATATGTGACATGACATAAGATGCTTGATTTTCAGAGAGTGAAGGGAAATCTTTTCTGTCCTCACTTTCCAATCTGTCCGGTCAAAGTCTGAAACGTCACTAGGTCCTCACAAAGACACCAGTACAAGAACACACACACACACACACAGCAGCACATACCTGTGAGTTCTCGAGGGACTCGGACTTCCCCCTGCAGGGCGTCGATCTCGGGGTGGATGGCTACTCCACAGTTGTACCCCATCCTGAGGGCCTCGATCATCCTCTCCTCCAGAGTCTTCGCCACGTTCTTCTTCGTCACATGGAGGATCCCCAGGTTTGGAAAACTAACGAAAAAATACCCCACAGTCCTTACTGGGGTTCTTACTGTGTGTGTGTGTGTGTGTGTGTGTGTGTGTGTGTGTGTGTGGGGGCTGCAGACCTGATGTTGGAGTCTTTGGGCTGAAGGTCAGCGATGCAGATCCCTTTGTCGCACTGTTTCCCCACCAGACTGTGAGCGTGAAGCTGAGGGACGGGGGTCAGAGCCGTCACCAGCTGGACTACCACCCGGGCCGGACCCTGGTAGTTACTGATCTGAATCACACACACACACACACACAGAGCACGTTTTACACCTCAGACTAGCAGATTCACACTGAATCTCACAAGACTTTTAATTCTCTGAATGTAGAGAAGGAAAAAAGGACTCTGATTGGGGCTGATAAAGCTTGACGGTCTCATCCCTGCAATCAATCAGTCTTGTTGTCAATGTTGGTCTTAAAAACTGAACAATTGATAAGTTAACCCTCTGCTATCTAAACGCTGGTGTTTCTTCTTCTGGTGACGTCATTTCTTGGAGGACCTTCTTCTTCTTCATGTCCCTAAAATGTGTCCAACCTCAGCTAAAAGGTTCCAGAAGTCACTAAAGCAGAATGAGTGAGAAAAGACTTCAGACTGGAGAAACATGGAGGAAATCCAGGAATCAGACATGTTGTTCATCAGAGGAGACTAAAGAAAGACAGAGAACATGTTGATCCAGAACAACAGTGGATGTAGAAACAGAAACTAAAGATCTGTGAACCTCCAGAAGAGATCTGAACTGTTTCAGGTTTTACTTTCTGAGCGACGGAGATTTGATAGAACAGAAAGATTTCCCCAGAGCCTCCATTGGTGTTTCTGCTTATTGTCCTCATGGAGGCTCCATAGACCTCCACTACACACTATAGACCTCCACTACACACTAACACACTGACTAACTAACACACACACACTATAGACCTCCACTACACACTAACACACTGACTAACACACAGTGGGGGGGTGGGGTGTTTCTACTGGGTTATTTGTAAGAGTTACAAACAAATGACTCAGTAATGAACGGCTGCACTCATGGATTAGTCATTGAACTATTATTAAAAAGAAGCCTTGATGTCCATTTTTAGAGACTAGCTTGGTCACCTGTGCAGATACATTTAGCTCACATTGAAGTTTAAAGGGCGCCTAATGTGAAGAACGGCTGGTGTGGAAAGTCTGAACTTGTGACTGCATCATGTGGTCAAGGTGTCACATCAGATCTGAGTGTGCCTGGACCCATCAGATGACTCAAACACAGTTTGTTTATGTGTCTCTGGTTCAGAAACACTTTCTCCCGATACGATGACTCACAGACGTCATCTTATTCAAAGTAATTTTACTATTTAATTATCATGATATTTTTATCTTGGCCCCAAAAGACCAAAAGGTTTCATAGTGGAAGAATAAACAAATTACTCTGAGTGCATAGATAAACTTAAAATCATTTACATAAGTTTGTACAGAAAATATGAAGAATCTTTAAGGGTAACTTCTGTAGATTTAAACCTGAGCCCTGTTTGACTGGTGGGTAGTAAAAGTGTTGGAACTGGTCCAGTAGATCACCTCAGCCAGCAGCCACCAAACGGGCTGCAATGGCTGCAACGTGATCCTTTGGGACAACTGCACCTGATCACAGTAGGTCCACTAGAAGAGCTTGTTTGATCCACTGACAGGCTCAGAGTGTTATTCTAAGTGTGTGACAGCATCATGGAAAGGATCCCTACAGAGAGAGACCTGGAAGATCCTTTTGGTTTAACCACAAACAGCACACACACCAGACTACATTCACTAAAACAGAGATTTTAGCTCACAGAACACTGGTCTGCTGCTGGCTTGAATGGATAGGTTCTTTGTCTTATTGTGTGTCACACAAAAATTGTGTTGGATCTGAACAAAACCTTTAAAACACCAAAATCACAAAATAACACAATCAAACTAACTGGTGGAGGCAGCAGCAGACCAGCAGCTCCTGTGTTCTGTGAGCTAAAATCCCTGTTTTTGTGAATGTAGTCTGGTGTGTTTGCAGAGAGCGATATAACGGCTGTTTGTGGTTAAACCAAAAGGATCTTTTGTCATTGCAGCTGTTGATAATTTCATGTCTTAACCTTGTTTGCACAAAATAAAACTGAGAAATCTGAGAAACACCAGCGTTCAGCGAACAATTGGTGATTTTAAGTTACGACTGAGTTCATAAATAACGTTCGGCTGGAGTAAAAGTGAGACAGTGTTGACAACAGTGTTCACAATCTGCCTAGATAAGTCATTTTACTGATAATGTTCACGTTCTTTACATTATAAAGCACCACAGCCACTATTTAAAGGCACATTCAGCTTCATAAATACAGATCTACACTGTCTCAAACACAGAGATTAGAATCTGAATACAGATCAATCCAGTTTGGTTGTTTCAGAGATCAATATACAGGTTCTGTGAACTGTTAAATAATGGCTGTAACAAATTAAACTTGAATGAGGAAGGAGACAAAAAAACAGACTGATTATGGCTGCATTCAAGAATCCAGTGTCTCCAAAAACAACCTTTAATATTCTTTTCTCCGGGAAACAACATGAAATCTGACTCTTCCAGTCTATTTTTATTTTCATTTATCTATTTTAAGTGTATTGATCGGCATTGTTTTCTTGTTCTTGGTTTCCTCTTTTTCTTCAGTGTCTCCCACACACTGATTTTCATGTTATCTCACTGCTTTATTGTTACTGAGCAGTTTTACATAAAGGAAATCAGATTGTAAAAAATACGGTTCCTGTTTCTACTCTGTGTGTGTGTGTGTGTGTGTGTGTGTGTCGTGTCAGTGCAGGTTCACGCCTGCAGGAACGTTGCAACGGCCCGAAAAAATAAAAAAATAAACACAAGCCCACTTCCTCTTCCTGGTGCGGTCGACCAATCGAATAGCTCCAGCAGACAAATCCAGTTCCTAGAAATATGCCGCATGTTGCCGTTTCATGGTTTCCTGGCTCGATGGTGTTCAAACTAGATCATGTGTAGTATTTGGAACTCCCAGCAGGTTGAAACAGCTGGGAGGGTGTTAGTATCTGTCAGTGAGGTGTCTGTGATCAAACACTGAATCTGATTGATCCTGATGCAGAAGAACAAAAAGTGTCTGAATTGCCTACAGATATCTGACAGCTGTAGGAGAAAATATGAAGAATCTTTAAGGGTAACTTCTGTAGATTTAAACTTGAGCCCTGTTTGACTGGTAGGTAGTAAAAGTGTTGGAACTGGTCCAGTAGATCACCTCAGCCAGCAGCCACCAAACGGGCTGCAATGGCTGCAACGTGATCCTTTGGGACAACTGCACCTGATCACAGTAGATCCACTAAAAGAGCTTGTTTGATCCACTGACAGGCTCAGAGTGTTATTCTAAGTGTGTGACAGCATCATGGAAAGGATCCCTACAGAGAGAGACCTGGAAGATCCTTTTGGTTTAACCACAAACAGCACACACACCAGACTACATTCACTAAAACAGGGATTTTAGAGAACAGAACACAGGAGCTGCTGGTCTGCTGCTGCCTCCATCAGTTGGTTTGTTTGTGTTATTGTGTGTTCCAAAAATATTGTGTTGGATCCAAATTTAATCTTTAAAACACCAAAGTCACACAATAAAAAAAAAAAAAAACCTGATTGAGACAGAAGCAGATTAAATGCTCCTGTGTCCTGTCAGGTAAAATTACTGCTTTTGTCAATGAAGTCTGGTGGCTTTGACTTAACAGCTGTTTTTGGTTAAACAAACACACTCTGATATCATTTACATTGATAAAACCACAGACTAGTTAATTGTGCTTTATTATGAAGTCACAAACACAAACAAACTGCCTCAGTCTGTTAGTTTCTTTGTGTTACTGTGGTTTATACAAATACTTTGTTGGATGTGAACTAAAGACACCAGGTAGGTAGTAGGTAGAGTAGATTTACTGTTATATGACTCCTATAGTCAAAACTACAATACAGTATTATCATTCTAAGGAAATGAGTCCAGAAACATGAACTGAACATCAAAGATTTCTGAGAAAATTCTTTAAAATGTGTCTCCTTCCTTTCTCACTTTATTCTTACTGAGCGTTTTTTTTTTTTTTTCCGTTGCACCTGAGGCTCTGCAGCAGTCAGCAGTCTGTGGCGGCGCTGAAGTGCACGAACGTGAAGTAGGACGGCGGTCTGTCAGTCACAACAAAGGGTTAAAACGTGTCGGTGCTTCTGGGCCCGAGTGGGCGCTAACACAGATATCACACCTCTGGATGTCGAGCTTTCATCTCTGAGATGAAACTAAATACCTTTCCAGCTTGTGACGCAACACCACTTCCTTGTAATTACATGTGGGTGTCATGGGAGGAAATTCCCAACAGACATGAAACACTGCAGAGGTGTGTGTCTGTGTGTGTGTGTGTGTGTGTGTGTGTGTGTCACACTGGGACAAGTCCAGGCCAGCAGGAGACTCTTCAGAAGCTCCTTCAACCAAAAGTTCGTTAGTTAGTTAGTGACGCTCATTAATGTCAGCATTAGAGGATCATGTCTGCATTATCAAACCTTTTTGTACGTAGTTCGGTGTCTATACAAAAAGTGTTGGAATTGGTCCAGCAGATCACCTCAGGCAGCAGCCACCAAATGGAGGCTATTCTAAGTGTGTGACAGCATCATGAAAAGGATCCCTACAGAGAGAGACCTGGAAGATCCTTTTGGTTTAACCACAAACAGCTGTTATATCGCTCTCTGCACACACACCAGACTACATTCACTAAAACAGGGATTTTACCTCACAGGACGCAGGAGTTGCTGGTCAGCTGCTGCCACAGTATTTTAGCTTGTATGTGTTATTTTGTGTTACACAAATATTATGTTGGATCCAAACTGACTTTTTAAAACACCAAAGTCACACAATAACACAAACAAACTAACTGATCGAGGCAGCAGTAGACTTAAAAACTCCCGTGTTCAGCTTGGTAAAATTACCATTTTTGTCAATGAAGTCTGGTGGCTTTGAACAGAGCAATATCACATCTCTGGTTGAACAAAAACAATCAACAGACACTATTTACATTAATAGGAACAGACTAATTAATCATATGTTCAAACGCTCCATTTATGGAGTCCAGCTGCAGTCAAACACAAACAAACGTTAATTCATAAACAAATTATTCCAATATTAATTATTAGCTCTCACAAAATACTGTTCCGTGGTCGCCTGCTGTTGAATGACTTTATCTACGCCCTCAAATTAATAATCAATTACGACTTGTTTTCATTCTGTTGAATTAATAAGCTCATGCAAATAAATTAATTTCATGACGACATTGTTGACAATTTAAAAGGGATGAAAGATAATGGTAAAAGGTGAACGTATAACCGCTTACAGCATCTCTGTAATTAATCAAGAGTATTTATTTCCTGTAAAAAAATAATTGCTTCAGTTCCAGCATCATGTTTCTTCATTGATTATTTGATTTAATTTAATCATAATTTGTGCAGCATTCCACGATTTTATGCTGATGACAGTGTGTTATTGCTTGCTGGCGTCAGGTCGGTAACTTTTGATTGATTCATTCATTTATTATAGACAGTATGACCTTTTTCCCCTGAAATGACTTAATTTCCCCATCAGAGTGTCGGTGGTTTCACATGTCAGTTAAGATTAATTCAACATGTCTGTAATTTCTGAATAATTTCACTGGAAATTCCTGGATTTTTCCAGTGAAATAACTTTGTAATCTGGTACTAGACAACTTCCAATTCATTAAATTAACCCCTAGAAAGTTTTTTAATGTGAATTTTATATATATATATTCTGAGATCAAGTGAGTAAATAAACAATGTTCATATTGTGGACTTTCTTTTAGGGAAATTCCTATTTTCCCCCCACATTTAGTGTCACTTCACAGATTTTATTTCAGGAAACTTCTGAGGAAAAGTTTGGGGAATTACAGACTTATAAAATAAAAACAAATCTGCTTGAGTTACTCAAGGGCATAAATTATGGATTATGATGATTTTATCAGTGAAAAAGAAAACTGATTTCTGATGAAGACGTCCTCACAGAGAGGTTTGATGAGTCAGAAACATCTCCATCACCAACAGGAGGGGTTTTCCCGCTCCACAGCCTCAACACGCCGACAACAACACGCACATGAACGCATCGTCTGTCTGACGCAACTCAAAACCAACACAGAGACACAAACAGACCTGTGGTTTGTTCTTCTTGACAGAAAATATGAACATGTCAATACATATTTTCAATATTTCAGTCTTAAAGGGAAAAAAATATCATTCGCTGACATGGCAACAATAATAATAATAATAATAATACAGAGCTGGGAGGAGACGGTCATTTTGTGAGAAAAAACTGAATTTTTGAGATTGAAGTCACAAATTTACAAGTTAAAAAATTTGGATATTTTCTGAGATTAAAGCTTCAAATTTACAAGAAAAAAAAACCTCACAAAAATAAGTTTTTTTTTTGTGTTTATGAGTTTGTATCAGCCTCATCACACCATAGACGACGACGCTCGCTGTGCAGTGTGTCCAATTATTCCTCCCCTTTAATAATTCGTTGGAAAACCTGATTAGTCACCTTTACAACCAGGTGTGGGTGGCGCCCCCTGCAATATCCTCAATGCAGAGAGATATCGGACCCAGTGGTGATCCCATATCTCCAGAATCTGGCACCGAACTCCATCCTCAAGCCAACTGAACACGTGTGGGATCAGCTGAACACATGAGGAGGATCTTCCACACGCTACTGAGGTCCCTGACTGTAAAATGAATAAAGTGAAAATGGCCAATATGTGTTGTTGTTTTTTTTTAATCTACCAAATCTACCTAATTCACCAAGCAACTCACAACAAGAGTGAAGACCAACAGGAGAATATTGCAGGGGATTTTGGCACATTTCTTTGGGGGCGCTACTCACACGTTGAGTTTCGTTGCTCATTCCACAGAAGCACGATCATTACAAGTTGTACAGGTGACTAATCAGGCTTTCCAAATTTCCTTGGTATTATTAAAAGGGGAGAAATAATTGACTGAAATAACGTTTCCAAACTTTTTGAGGAGTTTATATATATAACCTCCCAGATTAAAGTTGTAAATTAACAAGAAAAAACAGATACTCTGAGATTAAAGTGGTAAAATTCACAAGAAAACAAATTATATTCACTGAGATTATTTAGGTATATTTATGGGAAAGAAACTTTGATATTCTCTGAGATTAAAGCTGCGAATTTACTAGATAGAAACTGACACTGAGATTTACATGGTATATTTACGAGAAAAAAAACCTTCAAATTTATGAGAAAAAATTCTATTGTTTGAGACTTAAGTGGTACATTTGTGTGGAAAAAAATGGATATTCTCTGAGATTTAAGTCACAAATGTATAAAAAATATTTTAAAATCTATTTAAAAAAAACCTGAAGGTCAAATTCAAGCACTTTTCAAGGATTTTCAAGGTACATTATCAAGCTTTTCCAGCATCTTTCAGCTGTGGTAGATTTATTTTATTAATCCGTTTCAAGCACTTCCTACAAAATCCAAGCACTTTTCAAACCTTTAAAAAAAAAAACAAGTATTTTGTAAGGATTTCCAGCACCTGTGCGGATCCTTACACAAAATTCACTTATTTTCCTGAAAAATTCCTGAAGTAATTGAATCCAAACCCACAGACCTGCTGATTTGTTTTAAGGTCCATTAGAGGCTACAGCACATTAGAAGAACATGTGTGGGGATGTGTCTAAATTCTGGATCAAATCAAATTTTGCTGGTGTTTTTTTGCTCAGCGAGCGTCAGACTGCAGCAGGAATCTGGGGATTTCCTGTCTCCTCCGGTTTGGTCGGAACATGTGGGAGCTTCAGAGGCCACAAAAAACATCAACAGACACAATGAGACGGGAAACTTCAGCTCCTGTGAACCTGCGAACGCCTCACAGGGACACGACTATAGTCTGGGGCGGGGACGGATTACTGCTACTAATACTACTAGTACTACTACTGCTACTAATACTACTAGTACTACTACTGCTGCTTCTAATACTACTAGTGCTACTAATACTACTAGTACTACTACTGCTACTAATACTACTAGTACTACTACTGCTGCTACTAATACTACTAGTGCTACTACTGCTACTAATACTACTAGTACTACTACTGCTACTAATACTACTAGTACTACTACTGCTGCTACTAATACTACTATTGCTACTACTGCTACTAATACTACTAGTACTACTACTAGTAGTACTACTACTGTTACTAGTACTACTACAACTACTACTATTACTGGAACTACTGCAACTACTGCAACTACTACTATTACTGCAACTACTACTATTACTACTGCAACTACTACTATTACTGCAACTACTACTATTACTACTGCAACTACTGCAACTACTACTATTACTACTGCAACTACTACTATTACTGCAACTACTACTATTACTACTGCAGCTACTACTAGTACTACTGCAGCTACTACTAGTTCTACTGCAACTACTACTGCTACTACCACTACTGTACAACTTCTACTACTAATAATAATAATAATGATAATAATAATAATAATAATAAAAAATAATAATAATAATGCAAAATGCTGTTTCTGAGTTCCCTTTAATGACTAAATAACTCTGCCTGAGAGGGATTCATTTTCATTTTCATTTCCAGCAGAACCAGAAGCTGAAGGAACAGCAGCAGCTTTCACTTTTAAAACATCATCACACCTGATCCTCTGGTCTGACATGAGCGCCACAGTGAAGTCCCGTTTCCTCGCCTGCACTAAACACACCGAGGCACAAAGCGACCAGCTCTGCTTCTCCTGCTGGGAAAACTGTCGACTCCATACAGGTCAGAGTTTGTGCAACCTGCACAATAATGTACTCTGATGACAAACTGGTGAAAACACACCAGCTGATTTCTGCTCTTATGTCTAATAAAACACATCAAATCCTGCATTGCCCTTAAATTTTAGAACAATCAGAGTAAACCCATCCTCCACTGGCCTTAAAGTTCCCACGCCTATTAAGTCGACCTACAGAAGCAGAGCGAGGACGGCGCTGAGAGAAAAGACAACAAACATCCTGAGGGCAGAGAGAGTCGGCTCGCAGCTCTTCGCTCTGCAGGAAACCGAGTGTTTCTGCAGACGGAAGCCGACCGCAGTCTATAATCACTTCCTGGACATCGTTTCACGCTGGAATCAGGTGTGAAAGTCAAACACAGTCAGTGAGGCTTTTTAAAGACGCCGAGCGGGCCAGACCGCCTCCTCTAACAGAAACAGAAAGTGTTACCTTGACGGTGGGGTAGGTCTTCCTGTTCTTCTCGCTGGAGGCTCCGGGCAGACCACCGTGGGACGGACCTTCACAGCCGTACCTGAACCTGAAGCCACGCTGGGACACACAGACACACACATTTTATTCTTCCTGTTCCTGCTTAACATTTTTATTTTTATTTTTTCTTATATTTTCTTTTCTTATATATTTTTATTCATATTTTTTTCGTAAAGCACTTAAAGCTGCGTTTTATGTATGAAAAAAATCTGTATACATTCATTTTAATTATCATTATTTACATTGTATTATAACTTTATTACTGCAGGTAATTTATCATCTACTGTGCTTTTACTTTACTTCAGTATTTCTTTATTTGTAAAGTACTTATTCATTTTGGAAATAGCTGATAAACACATACTTATTAATCACTTAGTTATTGGTCGAACAGAGAGCAGAATCAGTCTGCATCATCTGCCGCGGTGCTTTTTAGTTTGTCTGCGTGTTTATTTAAGAAGGGGCACATTAATTAACATCATTAATTATGACAGATTCAACTGTACGAGCTTCCCGTCCACCTTGGTTTCAGGTTTACAGCTTATTTTCTGTGGTGGAAACTTTAAATACATCAACTTCTACCTGAGTAGTAGTAAAGTAATGGAACAAGGGGATGTTTATTTATTCAAGGTCTTGATCATTGCATGTAAGAGGGTCATCACAAGGAGTTGGATGAAAACTGATCGCCCGCTACCTGGACATTGGTTGGACATTATTGACGAAATCTATACCATGGAAAGACTAACTTATCACTTGTCAAAAATGGAGACGTTTAGGGAGCTTGAAGCTGAATAAAGAGACCGTGTGGACCTTTTTGATAAACACTTGCATAATAAGGAGTAAGAACGGCCCCTCGTGTTTTCCCTTTTGTTTGTTTTTTTTCTTTATTTCTATCCTTGGAAAAAAAAAAAGGAGAAAAAACAGTTGTAAAAAAAATGTCTTGAACTCAACTTCTCAGCATTAATCATTCTCACACGTCTTCCTACATCTGATCATTCTCATCACTGTGAACTCCTACGATGAGGCAGCAGCAGGAGGAGGAGGAGGAGGAGGAGGAGGAGGAGGAGGAGGACAGGTGAGTCTTACCTGTTTGGGCTGCTCCACGATGTGCAGGAACGGTCCGTCCACTGAAACCACAGAGACACTGATTCAGCTTCACACAGTTTTCCGTCTTTAGAGTCAAGTCAGCGTCGTTTTGGTCTTTTATAAACTACCTTAAAGGGCTCCACTAACAAATCAGCAGCAATTATATCAGAAGAAGAGTCGTCCTTCACTGTCCTTCAGGTGTCACACCAAACTCAGTTTTTTTGGAGTTTTGTTGGTTGGAAAATGAGAGACACCACATTAGAGCCCCCACGCTCTGTGGTGAACGCTGCCTGTCGGCTAACGGTAACAATCACTCAAAATGACCTGGTTTGCTTTGCAGTCACTCACATTGATCGTCCGCAGCATCCTGGCTGCTGCAGCCATTTCCTCCCTCATCATCATCATCATCATCATCATCATCACCACCAGACTGAGTCACTCCACAACCACAGCGACAGTCAGCAGAGGTGGACGAAGTACTGCAGTAAAAGTACTAATACCACAGTGTAAAAATACTGAGAGTAATAGAGGAAATTAATCTATTGATTGTTTGGTTTATAAACACTAAACTGATTTTTTGTCAGTCCAGTGGTTTAAATGTTAATTTATGTATAAACTCATATTCCATTATGTTATCTGTAAAATTAATTGATTAATTAGAATTTAATCTGTCTGTTATTCCAGTGATTCACATCAGACGCTTGCTGCAGTGAGAACTGAAATTTGGATTCCTGATTTCTCATATTTTATCCTCTTCTATGATTTCTTTCATTTAAAGGGTAACTCCAGTATTTTTTAAACCTGAGACCCATTTTTACATATTTGGTGTCTAAATAACTGGTAGTAACTTACAGAGATTGGCCTTTTTGTTTAAAGAGAAAGATCCTTTCCGTTTAAGCAGAAACAGCTGTCGTTACATCGCTCTCCTCAAAGACACCAGACTCCATTGACAAAAGCAGGAATTTTACCATGCAGAACACAAGAGTTACTGTTCTGCTGCTGCCTCCATCAGTTAGTTTGATTGTGTTATTGTGTGATTTTGGTGTTTTAAAAGGTTTAGTTCAGATCCAACACAGTAATTATGCAACACACAATAACACAAACTAACTAACCAGTAGAGCTACATCTAGACCAGCAGCTCCTGTGTTCAGTGAGCTAAAATCACTGTTTTTGTGAATGTAGTCTGGTGTGTGTGCAGAGAGTGATCAGTCATTTTTAAAATCCCATTAATCATCATTTGTATTGGAGTTTTTGGAGTAAAAAGGTATTAAACTAGCAGCTGTATGGAAACATGTATGATGGCACCAACAGTCCTGCTGTTGATATGTGACGGAGGAACTGAAGCTGCCTCTACCGATGACTCACATTCATTACTCACATTTAAATGTAAAGAGGAGATTCTTTCCCCTCATCCTACACATCTATAACCAGCCTCCTGCTCCATCGTTACCTCAGAGTGAAGACACAAAGAGGGAAGTGAGAGCTCTGCCACGCCGCCCCACTCTCACCACATACGACACGCACCAGCACGTCATGAAACTCATCTTTCACATTACGATATAAATATACGTGTGCCTAAATTTATGCAATCACTCTTTTCCCAAAGAGAATGTTTCTGAAACTGTGAGGCAGAGCAGGACACTTTCTGTCCCAAAATACAACATCTGTTCAAAACCACATTGACAAAAACAGTAATTTTACCTCGCAGAGCACAAAAGCTTCTGGTCTACAATCACCTTTATATTTCATCTTGTTTGTGTTTTTGTGTGTTACATAGATATTATGCTGGATCCAGACTAACCCTATAAACCACCAAAGTCAAACAATAATGCCCGCAAACTGCCTAATCGAGGCAGCGGTAGACTAAAAAACTCCTATGTACAGCTGGGTAAAATTAGTGGTTTTGTCAATGGAGTCTGGTGTCTTTGAAGAGAGCTATAGAAAGGCTGTTTGTGGTTAATCAAAAACAATCTAACACTATTTATATTAAAACAACGATTCCACATAATCTTTTAACATTATCAGCTTCTGAAGGAAGGAGCTATGTACATTTACTCAAGTACTGTACTTGAATACAAGAGAGTACATTTTTCTTTTTTTACTCCACTACATTGATCTGACAGCTTCAGCTATTTTGAGAACTATTTGTGAACTAATGGTGGTCGGACTTGTTCTTCCTGATTGTAGCTTCTGATCTGAATCATCTCAGTGTGTTTTTTTTTATTTTTAAATAACGTTGGGCTCATTGTGACGCCACTTCTCACTGTTTACGTCATTTTTTTTACAAACCAAACAATTAGCATATTGGTGGAGAAAAATAATCACCAGCTGCACGCTAAATAAACAGTTCAGAGCGTTATTCTAAGTGTGTGACAGCATCATGGAAAGGATCCCTACAGAGAGAGACCTGGAAGATCCTTTTGGTTTAACCACAAACAGCACACACACCAGACTACATTCATAAAAACAGGGATTTTAGAGAACAGGACACAGGAGTTACTGCTCTACTGCTGCCTCCATCAGTTAGTAAAATTACTGTTTTGTACTGCAACTGGTTTCTGGTTGAACAAAAAGAGTTTTCTGTAGGGATCCTACCAGTTATTTAAATATATATAAAATATGTAAAAGTAGGATCCAGGTTCAAAAATACTGGAGTTAATCACTGGAATACAGTAAAAACCTGCTTTTACATGAATAATAATAATAATAATAATAATAATAAGGAATAATAATCTAATAATTTATAACAGCACAGACACGTTTCTGCACACACAACCTTTACTACACTTTCCTCATTATACTCACATACTTTTACTGTAGCATCATCAACATGGTATTAGTTCTTTTACTTCAGTAAAGGGTCGGAGTACTTCCTCCACCGCAACGGTCCAAACACCAAAACAAAGATCTAAATGTGTGACAGAATCAGTCAATCAATCTTTATTTCTATAGCGCCAATTCATAGCACGTGTTATCTCAAGGCGCTTTGCATGAAGAGCAGGTGCAGACCAAACTCTTTCATTAAGAGCCAACTCAAAGTCCACTCGCTGGTGGGTTGAGATGCTGCCAGCCGCTCCAGCGATCATCGTTACAGCTGCTGGCTTTTCCACAAAAGTCCGCAAGTCATCTCTTGGCTCGATAACTAATGAGCTGTCAATCACACATGCTGAGCTTCCTGCTCAGCCACTAAGCACTTCCAACCACCAAATAAATAAAATAAAGAATTCCCCCAAAAGTCAAGGGACGCTGGTTACTGGTGACATTAATAGCCGGTCAATATGACAATAAATATCTGCTAAGATGATAAATATTCCATTTACATTGTGGTAACTATCCTTTTAATATCCTGGTTGGCTTAATATCAAGACAAGTGTCAACAGGAAGTATAATGTTGCCATGGAGTCAGCTAATTCGCTGTGGGCTTCACCCTGAGCTCTGTTATTTTAGCCTATACTGGTTTACATTTTAGCTCCATTAAAAGTGAGCCGAATTATTTGTTAGCCACTCCAGTTTGCAGTGGACACTTAGATGAGCAGATAACTAACGCTGGATCGCAGCGACACTGACGGAAACCTAAAAAACATGAAGATTCTCAGGCAGGTTCTGTAGCTTCTTTTTTCTATCATTTCTAAGTGGATGTATGGACGTTTATTCACGATGGACATTAAGAGATGATTTGACTGTTGTGCTTCTATAACATACCTGCATGCGTCTGTCCCTCTAACCTCACACAGCGTCTTCACCCCCTCTTCAAATCTCCCACTTCTTTTTCACTTTAAAAACCTCCCGTCTACAAAATGTCAGTCTGCAAATGGTTCATTTTGTACGACCAACAGTCCGAAACCCAAAGACATTTAGTTTACCGCCGTATAAAGCAAAGACATCCACATATTGGAGAAACTAGAACCAAAGAGTTGATTTTAAAAATAAAAAAATCAAAAAGGTGACAACAAGGCGTTCCTAAACTGTGATGCAACACTTCAAACTATTGTTTGAACCAGGAAGTAAAGACCAAAAAACAACAAAATAGAAGCTAAAAACTGATAAACATTAATAGGAGCTGATAATATCAACAACACTCAACTTTTACTGAACTCAAAACTTCATTTCAGGACAACAGGCCAAACTACACCTACTGATGAAGACGAGTGAGTAACTGGATCTTGAGTTGGCATTGTTTTGTCTACATCTGTTAAAGAATAACTCCAGGCTCCTGTCTGTCCACATCCTGGTGTCTGACTGACTGGTAGGTAGTAAAAGTGTTGGAACTGGTCCAGTAGATCACATCAGTCAGCAGCCACCAAACAGGCTGCAATGGCTGCAACATGATCCTTTGGGACAACTGCACCTGATCACAGTACGATCCTTTTTTTTTTTTAAATCATAACCAGCTATTACATCGCTCTCTTCAAAGCCACCAAACTCCATTGAAAAAAAATAGCAATTTTACCTTGCAGAACACTGGAATTGCTGATCTACCACTAACTTAATCAGTTAGTGTGTTTGAGTTACTGTGTATCACCAAATGTATTGTTTTGGTTCTGAACTAACCTTCTGAAAACACTAAAGTCACAAAATATCACAAAGAAACTAAGAGACCAAGGCAGCAGTAGACCAGCAGCTCCTGTGTTCTGTTCTCTAAAATCACTGATTTTGTGACTGTAGTCTGGTGTGTGTGCAGAGAGCGATATAACGGCTGTTTGTGGTTAAACCAAAAGGATCTTCCAGGTCTCTCTCTGTAGGGATCCTTTCCATGATGCTGTCACACACTTAGAATAACACTCTGAGTCTGTCAGTGGATCAAACAAGCACTTTTAGTGGACCTACTTTGATTACTCGGCTTATGTTGCAGCCCATTTGGCAGCCACCAAAACAGACACCAAAATATGTACAAACAGGGTCCAGGTTCAGAAATTCCAAAGTTCCCCTTTAAGACACAAGTTTGGTGTGACACACCTACACTGTTTAACAATGAATAGTTACCGTTTAATAGTTTATCAGTTCATAAAGTTGAAAGCTGCTATCACAGACATGAAGAACAGAGAGTTTCCCTGATGCTTCTGCCACCAATACGGTCACATTCAGCCATTTATGACAGAATTATAGAAGAAATGTAGTTAATTAGATCCTCATTAACTGCAGCTCCTGGCTCTCACATGTTCAGTTTCTGTTATATTCATCTATGCATTCTTCAAACCAGACTCCATTGACAAAAACAGTATTTTTACCGCGCAGGACACAGGAGTTGCTGGTCTATTGCTGCCGCACTTGGGTAGTTAGTTTGTGTTATTGTGTGACTTTGAGTGTTTTAAAGGGTTAGTTTGGATCTGAACTAACATGTTAGTTTATTGACAGAGACAGCAGTAGACCAGCAATTCCCATGTACTGCAAGGTAAAATTACTGTTTTTGTCAATGGAGTCTGGTGGCTTTGAAAAGACTCCTGCTTTCTTCTCCAAACTGCTGAACACCATCTACTGTAGGTGATACACTGACTATGGAGAAGGACCTCAGAAAACCACACTTTAAAAACATGTGAACTGTCCCTTTAGGCTCTCCAGCAGCAGTATGAACGTGTGGGTCTCACCTGTCCGCAGAGACGGGTTCTGAGACATCGCAGGAAAATGTGGAAAATCCCACGTTGAATCTATCATGATGTTGTCAAAAATCTGAAAGAAGAATGCAGACATGAAGAATGACACCAGACACCAGACTCCATTCACAAAAACACTAATTTTACCTCACAAAAAACGGACATTGCTGGTCTACTGCTGCCTTCATGAGTTAGTTTCTTTGTGATATCTTGTGACCTTGGTGTTTTTAATAAGTTAGCTCAGATCCAATACAATATTTGTGAGCACAAAATAACAACCAATTGAGGCAGCGGTAGACCGCCCAACTCCCATGTGCTGTAAGGTAAAATTACTGTTTTTGTCACTGGAGTCTTGTGGCTTTGAAGAAAGCGAATAACAACAATATTTTTGTCAGTGAATATAACTTTTAGTAAAACAACATATTTGATTCATTCTAAAGAGATACTTCCTGTGAAGATGCAATAATTTCCCAGCATGCTGTGCTGTCAGAATAGAAGGAGAATAGTTAAACATGAGTTTACCTGGTTGGAAGTATGAAGGTAGTGGTCGTCTCCAGCCATGGTGTCTGCAAAGGTCAGGTACATCGGTTACACCCAAAGCAGTGGTAAATATACAAGAATAACCACCAACAACTAAATAAAAAACATGTGATTACACTATTCAATTATAATTACATTTTTTAAAAGCTAAAAACATTAGAAAGTGCACCTAAATGTCAAGTTAATTTGTCTTAATCATAACATTTCTGCATTTATAATGTAATGCATGATATAATGTCAGCCAATAAACACGCATTAGTGTTATTTATTAATCAATAATCCCTCAGTGACACTTGTTGCTGCTGTGCACCGCGCGTTCCCGCACCGGTTACACATGGACGCGCCTGTGAGAATAGCGCTAGCTCCCTGGCTAACAGCTAGCACTTACCGGACTGTTGCTTCTGTCATTAATCAATAACCTGTTAATAACCGTCCACAGCACCGACAGGGGCACAGCGGGCTGTCTGACTGTCCGCTCCGTGTCACAAAGCGGCCTTCGGGTCCCGGTGCAGTCCGCTACCTGTCCGAGCTAACTGGGTGCTAGCCCTGAAGAGTGACCCTATAGGAGAACGTAACACGAAACTCCATTCACAAATCTGCCAATTTAACGGTTCGTCACAAGTCACCTTAGGACGTTGAGCTGCAGATATAAGTTAACATTAACATCACAGTCACGTAAGTCCAGTCCTGTTTTCAGCAGGTGTAAAACTCCCATCAGTCACTTATAATAAAAGTTTCAGCCTTTCCTGTAGTTTGTCCGCTCACCCAGTGTCTTCTGCGAGCAACAAAACGTGGAAATCCGGCGGGTTGAAGCTACTGTAGAAGTTATAACTTCGACTCGAATAAGGACTTAACGTTGAATATGTACACACCGAATTCACCAGAAGCTGTCAGAAACATAAGAAGTGTCTTTAAAGCCGATGTAAGACATTCGCGTGTTTGCTGGCAAGTGTGAATACCTTAAGTTCCCATTTTTAACACTAAGTTTGGTGTGACGTTGTCGAAGTTACCTGGCTAATAAGGAAGTGAGCAGCACAACAAAGCCAAGAGTCGCACCGCCGAAACGGGTCACGGTAATGAATCACGGTGATGAGGGCTGAGGTGGTTAGGCTAGTTAGCGCCTACACACAGCGGGGGGTTAACCTGTGCTTACCTGGTTAGCTCGGTCGGGTTAGTAGTCGGGTTCTCCGAGTGACAGTCCGCTTCACTTCAACACATCAGTCATGCTGAAGCAGAGGATCCATTCAGGTTCAATTAGAGTGCGTCATGACGACATAAGACCGCGTCGCCGCCGTTAATGAAGAGGAGGGTTTTTAATTAGAGGGTCTTAATTAGAGGGTCTTAATTAGAGGGCTTTAATTGATGCTGAGGTCCTGCAGGTGACACCGAGCTGATCTCTGATGGTTTCCTTCCTGCTGGAAATTCCCCGTGACGTTCAAACTCAGCAGAGAGCAGAAAAAAGGAGAGGACGTCTCACTCTGGGGATTAAAAATACTTTTTATTTTATTATCAGCCAACTTTTTTTTATTCTTTTATGGTGTTATCGCTTTTGTTGATGTTGTGTTATAGTTTTACTCTGGGGAAAATAATTTATAATTATCATTTTTAAATTATTATTTGTTTTGGGGGGGTTGGTTATTATTTTTTTTTTTTGGTTATTTGGTTATTTTTTTTAATTAATTTTCTATTTATCTTTTCATATGTATATATATATATATATTATTTTTTACGTTTTTTGTTTTGGTTGTTTTTTGTTATAGTTGCACTCTGGGAACAATAAAATATTTTATTATTTTATTAAAATTAGATTTGTTTTATTATTGTCATTCTTATTGTATGTTTTTATTAGATTTTCTTTGTATATTTTGTTGTCTTTGATTATAGTCTCACTCTGGATAAAAATATTTTATTATATTATTAAATATTTGTATTCCTTTATTATATTAGTTTCTATGTATGTATCTTTCCTTTTTTTTTTTTTTTTTTACATATTTTAGCTTTTGATTTTTGTGTATCTATGAAATAAATTATACTTTCTTATTTTTAATCTGAACACTAATTGTGCCAAGATAAACGTAGTAGAGTAAAAAGCACAATATTTGGCCTGTGAAGTGGAGTATAAAATGTAAATAGACAAAATGTAAATAGATACCCATGTGAAGTTAAAGTACTTTATGACAGTATGAATGTATTTGTTTATTTTGCACTGCTGAGTGTCAGGGGGGCCGAGCAGACGTCCCTGAGGAGCTCCGGTCTGAAGAACCACAGAAGAAGAAACCCTGTGGAGGACGTCATTGTCCATCAGCTGAGGCACAGAGTGAACACTCCTGCCTGTCAGAGAACATCTCTGATGGAGGGTGGGGGGGGCAGATGTTGGCCTCCTGCCCCCTGCTGGTCAGACACAGCAGCACCACAGCTCCCAGTTACCCCAGTCCAGGGGGCAATCTTTCCTCCCACTATAAACACTTTAAATATGACAGTAAAAAAAACTGAAAATTATATTTAAAAAATATAAAAGGTCAAATTTATTTCAGATTTCAGGGATAAAAGAAGTTAAATATTTCAGATTTTTATTGTTAGAAATCTGACTAATTTCTATTTTTCTACGTGGTTCAAAACATCTTTAGAATTATTATTATTATTGTTATTATTATTAGGAAGAATAAAATGACAGAAAAATAATTTTGCAGCACTTTTTTTTTTTACTTAAACAATATAATAATATTTTACGTTAGTGTTCCTAATGTTATCGTTAGTTTCCCCCGGCGTCTGTCACATTCCCGTTTGGCCAAGTGGGCTTCACCAGGTAAAAACGTGTTCTGTAGTTTGGCGTTGGACACAGAAGTCATTAATACACGTTCATATTACACACAGCAATGACAGAAGTCCGACTGTACGGATGGACACGTTGGTTTTAGTGTCTTCATGTGATTTGTTGGTAAGAATAAAAATATAAAATAAATCCAGACTAAAGAAACCACTGTGTCATGGTCTTTAATTAATTATGATTAGACACATATAAGAATCAGTCGTTTAAACATATATATATATACATATATATGTACTATATATTTAGCTTTAGTTGTTACAACATTCATAAGAACCTGAACGTCACATCTAAGAGCATCTGTAAAACAATTAGTGCAATTTACAGTTAAAACTTTACAGTTGAAACTTAAAAAAAAAAAAAAAAAATCTGCTTCTGTCTGCAAAAATATACAAATCGTCTATTCAATAAAACCTCAGGTAAAAACCTAACACGGTTACAGCAAAAGAAAAGAAAACTCTAGATGACATCTGGAGGCACATTAGCTCAACACACACACACACACACACACACACACTCACTCTCACACACACACACTCACACACACATTTAAACATCAGAGCACTGAGGGTGTCGAAGCGTTTCGATGAGGCACTATGCAGACGTCGTCCTGCACACCAGACCGACGCCGGGTCTGCGTTCAGGACGCTATGAGGCACGACGGACACCGTGAAGCAGGAACAGAACATGTTAAAGCACATTTTTAACAAACGTTCACCAAATAAAAGTAGTTTATGGCTTCGATGATGAAGGAAAATACGTTTATTAGGGTGCAGGGGGAAATGTTTGCCCAAAAAGCGCACAAATAAAATGCATTTTTAGTCTCTGAAGGTCAACCGGATCTAACTTTTTTTAAATCAAACTTTTAAAATGTTCTATTCTAGTGGAGATCTATGGGTCACTAAATATATTAAATCTACCTTATAAGATAATAAAACCATAAAAATCAGCCCGTCCTCAAACCGAAAACAAGAGTCCACGTCGAGAAAAACGAGTAAAAAACTAGAAAACTAAGTTTTAAAGCGACTTACGAACACAACTTATCGTGTCATGTGATATAATTCACTCACATAACTCAGGTACTGATTTTAAGCCAAACCACGGAACCTAAACAACAAGTTTTGGTGCCTAAATTAAACCGAATCCAATTCCAACGACCTTTTCACAACATTAACTTACATCACACGTGTGAAGGAACTTTTAATTTACCTTTAATATGTAACTTCACCTACATCACATGACGTACTTCACTCTCGTAACCGATTCTCTCATTTTAACATGAATCCATTCCTAAACTGAACCAACCTGCAACCATTTCACAACATCACCAAAGTAACGTCACATACCTGCATAACGAGCTTATTTTAACACAAACCGCGATCTTTTCCTAAACTTAACCAAACATACTTTCATAACTTCGTCCTGTAGGCGACACTGAAGACGCTCTCGACCTTTAATCGACCTTGTTTCGGTGTGAGGACGTGTTGATAACGACGGTCTTGTGTTTGAATATTTTGGTGTAAATATCATCGAGCTTCACAGTCTTAGTACACAGTAAGAGAATAAAAGGAGCTTTCCGCCTTTTTTTTCCCCCCTGATCCTTTTTGGGGACTATTTTTTCAGGCTATAAGCATTTTATTTATTTTGTAAACAACAGAAATTTGGCCATTTTTGACATTATTGTCCATTATTTCGTGCCGTTGTCGAACGCTCGACTCGACGGTTGCTATGTTGCTTAAATCAGTATTTTCTTTTGTACGAAGCCGCATAATAAGCGGAATAATCTACAGCGAGAAACGTCACTATTGCAAAAAAGCTTCACATCAGGGTCCCGCTTCGCTCTTTTGAGGGTTCGTTCCGCAACAAGGATCATTTTCATTTTTGCCGACTGTGTCCAAGCAAACCTGGTCTGAACTGTCTGTACGTCAGGAGGGTGGAGGGGATCTGGTTTGAGGACTCGGACGACAAAAACGTTTCGCTCATGAACAAACAAGCTGTGTGAACTTTATATTCCTGTAAATCAGCTCGCAGAGAAGTGAAACTTCAAAGCACCAAACTCACTTTGATCAAAGTACCAAAAGACTTTCATAATCTGAAAATGAAAAATATAATCTTTTTAATCTCTTTTTTCTTCTGACTCCGGATCATCTGGTGGTATCGCACTTTTTAAAATAACTTTTAGTGCGTAGCTTCGTAGCTCGATAAAATAGCTTGCTGTCAAAAACAAAAATGTAGTCGTCTCTCTGTAGCGAGTTTTAAGTCTCTATGAGCTGATTTTCATAGAAGTTAACTGATTTGGAAAATAACCAGCAGGAACGTGAAGTTAACTAAAAGACTGTCTCTTGTCGCTGTTTAAAAAGCTTTAAACATTTAACTGAGTGACTTATGAGCGGGAACGAGGATGAAACGCTGCTGTAAATACACCACACTCAGAGCTACAGTACTTCATGCATGTGATAAAACACCGCGACAGCATCTGTACAGTTTGAACTACTCACAGCTACATCCTACCGTCAGTAAACACAGCGTGGACCGTAGAAAACACTTCGTCTCACTACTGACGAAGCTCAGCAGGTTACTCCACAGTCGACCAGGATTAACAGTTAATGCCACTTATGTGTCAGACCTTCATTCATTCAAAGCCACAAACCTTTTTCTGCTTATCTGGATTTATCAAACTCGTTAAATGGAATAAATCCATCTGCTTTAAAATCATTAAGAACCACAGAAACGCGCAGATTGTACAAAAGAAAGAGGACGGAGCCGCTGTGACGTCAAACGCTCTGAGTTTGGCTTCACGGCCGGCGCCATTTTGGCTTTTTGGAGCCAGAAGAATTTGATTTCAATTGGTGATATCTAAACAGTTGGAACACATTACCAACTAAAATCTAATCAATTTCAGATATTACAACAAAAGTGAAGTTTAAAAGCAAAGCAGAGCTATTCCCATCTTTAGCTAACGGTTCTCTAAATCATTATTGGTGTGTGTGTGTGTGTGCTTTTGGGTATTTTATGTGTATTTTATCGTAATTTCATCTCTGCAGTGTGATGTGATTTCATGACACTGCACGTATAAAAACTCAACTAGGGACAAGAGCTGAAAACTAGCTTTAGCTATAAACTCACGTCATGTATTTGATTGGGACGATCTTAAATTGCATCGTCCCAATACAATAAATTAAAGTAAATAAGTGATATTCATTTCAGACCGCCCTAAAGCTCCTCTTCCTGGTGTATCTTCCTCTAAATGGACCATAATTGACTAAATGAAGACTGTAAACTAGCGACTGAGAGCAGAAACTCATCAGGAAAATGTTCACTGAGCTGATAAATCAGGAGAGAAGTCGCCTCATTTCATCATTGACTTCCATCCAATCAGAAGAAGCTACGTCCACTTCTTTTACACAATCATTGGAAAGACGCTACATCTCGAGTGAACGTCGGTTTGAGGCTTTGAACAAAAACAGGATCCTTGAATCTCAAGTCAAACACAGAAACAACTGTAACATACCATTAACTTCTAGCACCAAAAACGTCAAAATAAATCAGTTAATGCAGAACTTGGATTTTTAAAAAATACACCGAACATCACAACCGCAGTACGGTGACTGTTGTGGCTACATGAAGAGCTGTGGCCTTCAGAATAAGAGCCCTCGTCTAGTTCACAAACCGCTCTTTACAGACTGAGTTTCTTTACGTTCTGCGTCTCTGGGAATGTGGACGAAGTTCATAAAATCCTCCTGCGTCTTTCTGTCAGAGGCTGTTTGAGTATAAACTGGCAGCTGAAGCTCATCTGTGAAAAGTTTCCTTTAGAGTTTTGGATTTAATTCACTTTACTGGACTTGAGATCCACTTGGGATTCACTGAAATAAACTCGTGCAGGTTTTTGCTTCTATAGTTTTATGCTGTTGATCAATAACAGTATTAGTTCTGAAATAATATAATAAAACTAATTTTTCTTTTTTTTTTTAAACTGCAGATGGGCTCCATTATCCCTCAAATATGGTCATTATTTTAGACCTGTCAATTAAGTATTATTTCAGCTGTTGCTTGTAAAGTTTGATTACGTAATTCCTTCAAATAACTTAATGTGATCTATAATTTTGTTCCTTCATATTAGTAATTAAAAAATAGCCATAAATGGCTTCATTTGTTGCCTAAACATTTATTTTGTTTTGCTAGGCTAGCTAGATTGGCATGTAGCTCGCCAAACTAGTACCGTAGCTAGTTTTCTAGCTTCTGGTTCCAGGTGCTACCTGTAGTGATTCACCTGCAGCTGCGTCCTCACGTGTTAGCCCGTGAAACCCTCCAGTTAATCTACAAAATACGTTTTATTTGGGCAGTTTAGCTTGCTAATAAACCAGCTAACTACCTTCCAAAGCTAGTAATGTTTCCAGTTTAGTTTCACTAGTAACGTAGCTAGTTTTCTAGCTAGTGTCCCGTGCTGTCTGTAATTGGAGAGCCACAGTTTGTTTGTTCCCTCTAAAATCAACTGAGTCTTGTTTTGCGTTTATTTTGGCAAGCTAGCTGAGCAGCCAGCTCACCAAGCTAGCAATGTTAGGCTAGTTTTCTAGATAGTTCTGTAATCAAATTGACTTTAACCACATTTCAGCAATTCTTACCCTCAGTTTACTTTAAAATTAAGTTTTGTTTTGGCATATTAGCATGCCAGCTAGCTTTCCAGTTATTTAGCTAATTCAAAGCTAGTAATAGCACTATAGTGCAGCTAGTTTTCTAGCTAGCGTCTGCAGCTGCCTGTAATCACAGTGGCACATAATAAATTCACCATCAGAGAGGACAGTTTGTTGGCATAAACTGAAAACAGTGTAAAGCTGCAGCACCGTTTCGATCGTAGGAGACTAACCTCTAATGTTTAAACCATATGACATCTTCTAACTTAGCAACAACATCACATCATTTAGCATCTCGCTTTATTTTGTGGCTGATTTGAATTAATAGATATGTCAACTCCAAACTCGAGATTTGAAGAAAGGATAATATCAACTCAACTAAATGAAGTCACAGAAAAACGTAACCTAATGTGTTAATGGTAATTTAACGAGCAGGTTTATGCTAATCCTGCAGTTAGCCTTCCAACAGTATCTGTTAGCATGTTGTGATTAATTGTTTGGCTGTAAAATATCCTGCTTCAGCACATCTTTTATAATATAATGTGTTTCTTGGCAGGTTTTACACTTGTGTTTCAGAGAAAACCCTAAATAAATCTGATTATTTGTCTATATTGATAATATTAGCTTAGCCATATGCTCACCAATCTTTTAAAAAAATATATGTGCTATTATTTACTACTGCTTCTGTTCTTTTACATTTAATTTTTTCCCAACTTTCAGCAGGATGTATTAGCAGAAAATTATTATCTAACTAAACTTAATCTTAGTAAAAAAAGCAGAAATAGTTAATGTAGCTGCCAGATTTCATGTCAGTCTCACCTGGTCAACAGATTTTAAAGTTATTTTGAGGCAAACGTGGACAACAGGGCTTAAATATCCATTTTACAGTTGATGTTGCTGCTAAAGTAGAAACTTTCCACCAGCTGAATTACAAACTGCGCTTCAGGCTTTACAGTTTATCTTCAGTTTAAAACTATTTGCCACTTTCTCTCTTGTGAAATTTCCAGTTACGGTGGGCACTGTGGTTTCAGAGAATCAGAGCCTCCTTGTTTGATTTAGCGCGCGTTCATTAGCTTCGGAGAGCTTCACCGCAACACGAGTGTTGTCTAAAACCAGCGTTATCAAAGGATTTCACACCAGAGAAGAAGAAGAAGAAGAAGAAGAAGACCGGTTCATTATCCCAGGAGGTCTCTGGTTCAGATAAACATAATGTGGTTACAGCTTCTGAAACAAACTGCCTGTCAGTCTCTTATGGAGCTTCATTATTTGGTTTCTTTATATTCTCCATCGACATCATGACCAACACTGAGGTCGTGATCATGTTATAGCTGCACATTATTTTTCACAACTAAAGTTATTACAATATATCAACTGACACTGAGTCTACTGCTACCCACTGTACATATACAGCCACAGGAATTCAACAACTTCTGTTAGATACTTTTCTAGATTTTTTTTGTTTTGTTCATCATCTCTGAAGCTTATCCGTACTGAGAAATCGTCAAAATTCAACATCAACGCTTTGTTAATAATTTATGCAGAAATTTCTATCATGAATCTATTAAAGAGACATTTTAGTAGCTGGATATTAAACGTGGCTATTGTGAATTCTGTGAGTGATAAGTGCCCGGCCAGCAGGATGGAAACGCCATCCCACCTGAGCCAAACTCCAGGTGATCCAGGACGTCCTCCCTCCACGTGCAGGCTGTAACTGATAAACCTCCCGTCAGACTCCGCGTCGCTCTGCGGCCCGTCGGCGTTGCTACTAAAAAAGCTACATGACTGAAATCACAGCCGTTGAAGTGGCTGCCCAGGTGCAGCAGGAAGCAGGTGAAAGGCGGGACTCTGGTTTTCCAGGTGGGTCGGTCAGCGTCCTCCGTCTCTGGAGGAAGGACTCTCAGACCGGCCGTCCTTCGCGCCAGCTGATGACTTCTTCTGCTTCTGCTTGGACTTCCTCAGCATCCGAACCTGCGGACACAGCAGAGGAGCACGGACAACAAGCTTAAGTACAGGTGAACTACAGGTACACACTACAAGTAAAAGGTGAGAATTAAACGATGGAAAGAAGAAAACAAAAAGAGAAAGTACGGGTGCCCTTCAGGGACAAACAGGGCGTACCTTTGGCCCAGCAGCAGAGATGATGATGTGTCCCGGCGGCTGGATCCACGGTTCCCCGTCCACCTGCACAGGTATGGATTTGCTCACAGTCAGCCTGATGTAGTTCCCTTGAGCGATACGAATCCCAGACCGCATACCACTCTGCACCTGGCCCTGCTCACACACACACACACACACACACACACACAGAAGAAAGCATGTAAGTGGACCTTGAGTAAAGCCACTGAATATCGTGTGTGTGTTTGCTGTGACTCATCTCACCATGTGGACGACCCCGGTGACCCCGACCACCTCCAGCAGGCCGTCATCGATGCTTGGTTTCCCATAGCGACCGTCTACCTCTGACCCCCAGAGATCAGCACCAGAGCCCCAACTACACACACACACACACAAAGGATGATATGTGTAGTAATGCCTCTATGATACCTGTGTTCCTGTTTACCTGTGTTTGTGTTTACCTGGGTATGTTGAGGAAGATCAGCCCCTCGATGTTCGGTAGTGGGACGGTCTGAGCGTCCACCTGAAGCTGCAGCTCTTTGTGGAGACTCCTGGTGGAACTGATCTTCTGCAGGCCGACCTTCACGTACACTCCTTTGTTGTGGAACCTGTGAGGTTTGAGCCAATCACAGTGTGTTAGTGTGTAGTGGAGGTCTATAGTGTGTGTGTGTGTGCTAGTTAGTCAGTGTGTTAGTGTGTAGTGGAGGTCTATAGTGTGTGTGTGTGTGCTAGTTAGTCAGTGTGTTAGTGTGTAGTGGAGGTCTATAGTGTGTGTGTGCTAGTTAGTCAGTGTGTCAGTGTGTAGTGGAGGTCTATAGTGTGTGTGTGTGTGTGTGTGTTAGTTAGTCAGTGTGTCAGTGTGTAGTGGAGGTCTATAGTGTGTGTGTGTGTGTGTGTGTGTTAGTTAGTCAGTGTGTCAGTGTGTAGTGGAGGTCTATAGTGTGTGTGTGTGTGTGTGTTAGTTAGTCAGTGTGTCAGTGTGTAGTGGAGGTCTATAGTGTGTGTGTGCTAGTTAGTCAGTGTGTTAGTGTGTAGTGGAGGTCTATAGTGTGTGTGTGTGCTAGTTAGTCAGTGTGTCAGTGTGTAGTGGAGGTCTATAGTGTGTGTGTGTGTGCTAGTTAGTCAGTGTGTTAGTGTGTAGTGGAGGTCTATAGTGTGTGTGTGTGTGCTAGTTAGTCAGTGTGTTAGTGTGTAGTGGAGGTCTATAGTGTGTGTGTGTGCTAGTTAGTCAGTGTGTCAGTGTGTAGTGGAGGTCTATAGTGTGTGTGTGTTAGTTAGTCAGTGTGTCAGTGTGTAGTGGAGGTCTATAGTGTGTGTGTGCTAGTTAGTCAGTGTGTTAGTGTGTAGTGGAGGTCTATAGTGTGTGTGTGCTAGTTAGTCAGTGTGTTAGTGTGTAGTGGAGGTCTATAGTGTGTAGTGGAGGTCTATAGTGTGTAGCGGAGGTCTATAGTGTGTAGTGGAGGTCTATAGTGTGTGTGTGTGTGCTAGTTAGTCAGTGTGTTAGTGTGTAGTGGAGGTCTATAATGTGTAGTGGAGGTCTATGGAGCCTCCATGAGGACAGTAAGCAGAAACACCAGTGGAGGCTCTGGGGAAATCTTTCTGTTCTATCAAATCTCCGTCGCTCTCTGCTCATAAAAATGAGCCTCGGTGGAGGAGGGGCCACCATAAAGGTGTTTTTGGGGAGCTGTCATGTCGTCTACCTGCTGGTGAATTTATCGGGCTCGTCCTCTCTGGCCTGGTGGAAGTCCAGGCTGAGCTCTGCGTCGATGCCGAGACCGAAGTAGTTGTTCATCTGCACAATCTGCGACACGAAGAGGCACAAACACACCTGTTCAACACAGTGATATGGTTCCCACCCCAAATGTAAAACTCCCTGACTTTTCCATGATCTAAGAATGTAACAAACATCACGTTAAACCCACTTCAGATCAGGTCTGACTGGTTTACTAGATTCCCTGACTGTCCAGGTTCTCCAGGACCTGTGGGCTCCCTGATTAAACGGTCCAGACCTTGGGCGGCTCCAGGAAGCCGTTGTCCTTGCCGTCTCCAGACACGTCCTGGGCGTCCAGCAGGATGGTCCACCGGTCCATCAGAACCTCGTCCGCCTCGTCGACGGACGCCAGGATGTGGTGGGGGTCCTCGCCGCTGTATCCCGCCCCCCAGCGCAGGATACGAGCCAGGTCGTTACCTGAGGAACCAGGACGGACGTTAGGCCCTCTAATGTCAGCAGAGCCTCTAATAACCGGAGCGGTGACATTACAACGGAGCAGCGTGGTCTGACCTGTTCCCAGCGGTACGATCCCGATGGGCGGCTCTCGACAGACCAGTTTGTGCCGGACGGCCTCCAGCACTCCCAGCACCCAGCCCACCGTCCCATCGCCGCCGCAGACCAGCACCCGAAACCTGGGAACCTCCCGGAACGTGTGGAGGCTGAGTAGAGATGGAGAACAAGGCACAGGAACCTTTTATTTCACATTACAGTGAGTATCATCAACATTTCATCAGACCGGCAGAGAGCCTCTGCTAATCAACCCAAAGAGACTAGCTGCTGAGTCAAAGTGAAATTAACTGAAACAAACCAAATAAACTAAACTAAAAGAAAAAAACACTAGTTCGACCGTTTATGACCCCAATAAATGGCCTAAAATACTCCAAATTTTGACATATCATACAAAATGCCAGACTTCCTGTGCGTTTCACGGTATGGCCCCAAGAGGCTCTTTTTCAGGTCTGGGTGTGATACACATGCTCACCAAATGTCATCTTTCTAGGGCAAAGCGAAAGGAGGGGGCTTCGGCTTTGAAAACTGTTAGGGGGCGCTATCGAGCCATTTCTGCCAGACACCGGTCCTGACATGTTTGCAGTTTTTGAATATCCCTTGCACCTCGTTTTCCCCCTTTGAAGTGTCCAAATAAAAAGAAGAAGAAGAAGAATACACACTCGGTGCTCGGGCCCTAAAAATAAATATACAAAAAAATAACGGTATGCTCTGAAAAAAAATCAAAAAGTACATGATTTATATTTAAAGGGCTAAAATATTCTTTAAAAATCACCTGTATGAGCCCTTTAAAGCGGCAGGATTAAGCTAAAAACGGCATCACCCATGTTTTCCCTGTGAACGTGTGATGTGTCGGCGGCTCTCACCCAGCCAGCGGCCCTCCGTTGGAGATGTCAAAGACCTGATGAGGGTTCAGGAGCTTCCTAAAGCTGTAGAGGAGCTCTCTGCCCTTCAGGCCGCCGCTCTTTGGGTTGACGAACAGCAGCAGGGGGCAGACGTCCGGGCCCAGCCTGTCGCGCTGAGAGATGAAGATCAGTGATCAGGGAACGACGTCAGGACGGAGTGGTTACTACGTCGCACACTGGAAATAACCTTCTTGTTGAGAAAACTACATTTGGCCAGTTTTCTAGTGTGTGTGTGTGTGTGTGTGTGTGTGTGTGTGTGTGTGTGTGTGCTGTTGCATTAAATGACCGTTACCGTGATCTCTGGGATGACGAGTGACGTGAGCGTCTTGTTGTTGACGGTCGTGTCTTTAGCCAACATGTAGATCCTCTCTGCCTCGGAGAAACACGAGATCTGCAACGCCACAGCACCTACACACTCACACACACACACACACACACACACACACACACACACACACACACACACACACACACACACACACACACACACACACACACACACACACACACACACACACACACACACACACACACACACACACACACACACACACGGTCAAAGACACTATTAAGAGCAGCCAGTGTGGCTCTTCACACCTGGTTGTGTGTTAGAAAGAAGATATTTTGTGTTAAAAACATCATTTGTTTTCCTAAACGTAACCAAATTGCCACCAAAGATAAGAATGAAAAGAATAACAACTGAGTTGCCATGACAACCGCCTCACCTTGACTGGCGTAGATGTGGCTGATGGCAACCAGGTGACCTGCAGAGAGACAGACAGACAGACAGACAGAGAGACAAGTCCTTACTAAAGCAATATTACCAGTACCATGTCCTTAAAGTAAAAGGTAAAGTACATTTACTCGGGTACTTAAGTACAATTTTGAGGTACTTGTACTCAACTTGAGTATTAATATTTCCTGCTACTTTATGGCCTCTTCAGAACTGGTTTTAATGTGTTATTAATTGTCTGTTCTATCTTTTTAATGAGTGATTTTAACGTTTTGCAAAGTGTCTTTAAGTGAGCTTAAAGAAAAGCGCTCTATGAATAAAATGTATTATTATTATTATTACTATTAGTAGTAGTAGTTGTAGTTTAGATCATTAATACAAATAATAAATCCACTGATAAATGACGTGATGGTGTATCATTATAAGTTAAACTAAAGTAATTATAATTAACACTAATAATAATAATAGTAACAATAATTATCCAATAATATTTCATATATTTTCCTTAAACAGGCCATTTTATTTTTCATGAGGTGTACTTTTATTTTTTAGTACTTTAAGTATATTTTGATGCTAATAGTTTTGTACTTTTACTTAATTATGATTATATACAGTATTTCTACACTGTGGTATTAGTACTTTTACTTGTAACAGAGTATCACTGTTGTGTTGTGTGTTGTTTCAATGTTTCAGCTCATTTTTACCTCCTTTACATCCTTTTTGGTGGTTTAATCTACAGCAAAGCATCATGGGATATAAGATCATCATGTGTTTGTAGCATCGCTGTGAGAACCACGAATCATTTTGAGCTTTGTGTCGGTGAATTTTCCAGCTGATCTGAGCAGGTTTTTAAAGGTTCGTTCAGCCGAAGCAGGAGGAAGAGTTTCTCTGCTGAACAGGTTTAATACACGGCGCTCAGGTGGGTGTGGCTCAGGTGGGTGTGGCTCAGGTGGGTGTGGCTCAGGTGACGTAGGCTCGGACTCACTCTTGGCTGTCAGGTGTTCCTGGATCAGCTGGACGTACTCCTCTTTGGTCAGCAGGGGGGGCAGTCCTCCGATCAGCAGGCTGACCTGCACCGCCCGGTTCCTGTTCTCCACCACGTAAAACCGAGTCTGGTTCATCTGACGCAAAGACACCTGGGAAAAAAACTCACGTTAATTTCACCTGCAAAACACATTTTTCCCTCAAGTTACTGATTTGTGCTGATTGTATATATGATTTTTATTGTATATAGTTTAGCTGCTGTTTATTTATCTCCTTTCTTTTTCTATTTATCTATTTCTTTAATCACCGTGCAGTGAAACTTGTTTTAATCTGCACATATGACAATAAAACAATTGAATCGAACTGAGTTTGTTGCCCGTTAGTTTAATTATTCTTCCCTTTGCCACTCAATTACTCAGTTGTACTCTTTAATTACTTGATTTGCCTCCTCCCCTCTCTAGTGGAGTCAACCAAAACACCACTCAGAATAAACCCACAAAGAGGCACTTTCACAAAAATAATGACTTAGTATCTCAAAACAGCTCATTTTTCTCTTTATTTTGAGACTTTTTTTTTATCACATTGATGGAAATGGACTTCGGATAAAATCTATAAGATAAAAAAGTGTGACAAAAATGTGTAAGTAGGTAGAAACAAAGTAATGGTGGACATTCATGTTTATATGTTCTGTTCCTAAACAAGCTCAGACTTTTAGTAAATTTAAAACAGCTCCTACCTTCCTGATCTCCTGCAGCTTGTCCAGGATCTTCTCCAGAGGACTCAGCGTCTGTTTCTGCACTGGAGGACGCAGAGGGAGATGTTATAACCCTCATAACTCAGCATCGTGCTAGCTTAGCATCGTGCCAATTTAGCCTCATGCTAACTCAGCTTTGTACTAACTTAGCCACATACTCAAAACTTCCCAAGTTCCACAAATTTGCTGTCCCATTAAGATTAAGATTATTACTAATTACTGAAAGCAGCTAACTGCAGGTGTAACAGCTGTGAAGTGACAATCTGTTGACTGGTTTTGATCCTTTTTTATTTTTCTGCTCTTGTCCTGATTCATCGTCTGCACCTGTGGCAGGTTTTGATGAGACTTCAGGGGGTTTTAAAGGACCGTTCTGGTGTTTTTGTGGTTCCTTGGTTGTTCTTCTCTGCTCACCTTGCTTGCTGCCCATGCAGACCT
>NC_092020.1:26109841-26170193 GCF_042242105.1 Pempheris klunzingeri
TAAACTGAATATTTTGACATTTTATGACCTAAAATACTCAAGAATTTAAATGAATAATCTTTATTCCACTGTAGTTTACTGAGGTGGTACCGACCTGCTCCAGAGTCCCGTCCAGGTGAGTCCTGCGACAGTCGGCACAGCTGAAGGCGGCACAGTCAGCGTGGACATGCAGCTCACACACTGAAACACACACACACACACACACACACACACACACACACGTCAGGAATGTGAGGTCAAAGGTCACAACAGGAAGTATTTCACTAATGCTTTCACTGTATCTTGATTGATTGATTGGTTCCTTTAATTTCCTTTTGCGGCAGCTTAAACTGCACTGTTTCTGTATTTCTGGTCTGTTTTATTTGTATTTAATTAAATTTTATGAGATTAATTTAAATGTTCTCTTTGTTTGAAATGTCTGACGTAAATAATATATCATCTATATATATTATCAGTTTACTGATTGTTTGCTTCATTGTATTTATTGTATTTTTGTATTAAATCTTATTGTATTTGTATTGTCTTCACTTCACCAAAATAAAAGCTTCCATCTTTGAAATGACAGATGAATAAAGCGAACCTCCGTGCTGAGCCTGTTATCTCCACGTTCCCTCTGAATTATCTCCGACAGCCACAAACACATAAATGCCGCCACCTGACGTGTTCTCATTCAAATGCTGTGCAAAGTTCATGCAAACTGTGGTAATAAATGTGGACAATAAATGCAAACGGATCTATTTTTACATGAACCAGCTGCAGGTCTGGTTATAAAGACGGCCGTTGCTCCTCTCTGGGTTTCAAACGCGTGATGTGAAGCTTTATTATATCTGTCTACATTCATCAGTGAGTTACATTTAAGGCTTTTTAAGACTTTAATACCAACATTTAAGAGAACTTAGGGCCAATTTCGCAATAAAAAGAAACATTGAATGAGTAAACACATAAGCGGCCAGTTCAAAATGACAATAACTGGTTCAGTTATTTGTCTAAATATCAGTAGAACCGTCCTACAGCTGAGTCTGTCAGGAGGAATCCTCTTCCTCCTGTGTTACACTCCTCACTAACAGTTAGGGATGTTCAGCTTTCAGGTGAAAGTTCAGGATGAACCTAAAATGCATTCTAACCTTTCCAGGTGAACTTAATGTGACCTTCTCTAAACCTTTGAATGCACATGTCCAACTGTTCAGTGTCTCAGTACTTTCTGCACCAGCTGCTGTTCTCTAACAAGAAGCTTAACAGCAACATTCACAACAGGTTTGATCCATGAATCCACCAATACATTTCCTGCTTCAGTTAGAATTGGTATTTAAACAGTCCTCCTCATCCTGCTGTTCACATTCTGACATCATGAGACCAAGACGACACCTAACAGTTGATCAGCAGCACCTCAACACTGGAGGCTTCAAACAGGAAGTCCTCAGACGGAGGTGTTCACTGAGCTTAGAGGGTCACAGAGTGTCATCAGGAGGTTGGAACAGTGATACAGAGACTGGAAGAGTCACAGAAAGGAGAGGAGTGGACGTCCTTTGGCCACGTCCCAATTTATTGAGACACTGAACATGTTTTGTTGTGGTTTACCTACCACTGTTGGTAGATTTTCTTTCAATAAACCATTGCATGCTTCTACTTAAATGCCCTACTTTCATGATATAATATCACTGTAGCATTCACTTTTTACATTTTCCATAAATTTCACCTGAAAGTTGAACCTCCCTAACTTTTAGTGAGTAGTGTTATATACTGATGATCAACACTTTTTACAGCTCAGCTTTTGCCCAAACATCAGTTAGATGATAATTTACTGTCAGTGTTTCCTGCACAGTTTGATCAATTCACTTTTAACCACTCAGTTATTTCTGCATTATTATTTCTATGAAGTTCAGGTGAAAAGGTTTGGTGTTATTTCACGTTCCCACCTGATGCTGGTTGAACTGGTTTATTTAGTGATGAAACTGGTCTGACCTTCGCAGCGCAGCGCCGTGTTTCCTTCCGTTTGCTTCCTGCAGACGCAGCAGAAACGCTTCTTGTGACCTGCAGGACCGAAGCAGTGAGCCACAGGGACCTGCAGGGGGACGGGAAAACACTCCGTCAACACGACTGACGCAAAGAAACGCTAAAAAACACCACAGCACGTTCATCCTGCTGCAGCTTTAAGGCATTTTAATGCAACAAAACTAAACGTTAACATTTTTACAAGGTGAAATAAAACGTTAATAATGTTAACAGAGAAATAAAACATTAACAAAATAACTAATAGAGAGAAATAAGACGCTAACACAAGATAAAACATTAACAAGATAATAAAATGTCAAAGAAACAAAAAAAATGTTAACGGAAAAGTAAAACGTTAACAGAGAGAAATAAACTGAACCCAAACTACTCGACCAGTTTTCCAACATTTACAAAACCACCAAGACGTCAGGACGATGCTCAGTAGTGGAAAATAACAAAGAACATTTACTCAAGTAACTTTGTAGAACTTTTACTTTACTGAAGTGCTTCACACACCTGCTTCACACACCTGCTCCACTAGAGCTCAGTTATAGCTCAAACTTTGCACTTCTTAGTAAAAATGATGCGCTGCCACAGACTGAAGGTGTTTTCAGGGATGCTGTGGATGATTATGAGGGTGGATTTACAGGAAAATCCTGAAAAAAATAAAATCTTGCAGCACACGATGATAAGTCATGTGTACAAATGATTATATTAGTGTGCAGAAGATAAAAAAAACTAAATCATGTTTCAGAAGCTTGAAGGCTCCATAATTTAACTCATTTTGTTTAACGAGGGCTTTTATTTTTGGCACTTTCAGTACATTTTGCTGTTAATACTTCGAATCTACGACTTTTACTTTTGAATTTAGGACTTTTACTAGTAAAGGAACTGAGCACTTCATGAAAATTCATGCTCTCACATCGCGATTGTCTTGTTTTTGAACATATTTTGTCTAAACCACATTTAAAAGTCGATACCTGCAGGATGCATGTTCAGATGTTTAGCTGCTATGTCCTTTTAAAATGTTTTTTATTACTTATTTTGTTAAACAGCTTTATCAGTCTAGTGAATCCAGCAGCTCCACGGGGGACTGGGACTGTTCTAGTTTGCTTGAAGCGCTGCGAGTGGACACGACAACAACGACATGAGCCACGACTGAAACAACAGGACACGTAACATAACAGCACGACAGGTTCACATCAAGCGGCGGGTGACCAGAGGCCTCCGAACTCAGAGGGCCTGCAGCTGCTTTTCACCAAAACACGTCAAAATAAGACAGGAAACATGAGGAGGTCCAGCTGATCGACAGACTGAAACTGTCCAGCACGACTATTTGGACTGATACAAACACTTATATATACAACTTATACAGACAGTCGGGGTGTGTGTTGTCTTGTTTACCAATTATTTTATCATTACGGCTTAAAACCTGAAATCAGAGCAGTAACAAAGTGTGACATCATGTTTTTTCTATTCTGTTCTTTAATTAAAGGGTAACTCCAGTATTTTTAGATTTTTTTGGTGTCTTAAAAGCTGGTAGGATCTCTACAGAGCTACACAGCTTTGTTAAAGAGTAAGATCCTTTTTGTGTGACCAGAGACAGTCATTACATCACGTTCTTCAAAGCCACCAGACTCCATTGACAAAAACAGCAATTTTACCTCACAGAACACAGCAGTTGCTGGTCTATTGTTGATTTGATTGGATAGTTTGATTGTGTTATTGTGCGACTTTGGTGTTTTAAACGGTTATTTGGGATCCAACACAAAAATTGTGAAACACACAATAACACAAACAAGCTACCAGATCAAGGCAGCAGCAGAGCAGCAGCTCCTGTGTCCTGTTCTCTAAAATCCCTGTTTTAGTGAATGTAGTCTGGTGTGTGTGCTGTTTGTGGTGAAACCAAAAGGATCTTCCAGGTCTCTCTCTGTAGGGATCCTTTCCATGATGCTGTCACACACTTAGAATAACACTCTGAGCCTGTCAGTGGATCAAACAAGCTCTTTTAGTGGATCTACTGTGATCAGGTGCAGTTGTCCCAAAGGATCACGTTGCAGCCATTGCAGCCCGTTTGGTGGCTGCTGGCTGAGGTGATCTACTGGACCAGTTCCAACACTTTTACTACCTACCAGTCACTGAGACTCCAGGATGAGGACAGAGAGGACCCAGGGTTAGAAATACTGTAGTTATCCTTTAAGTAAAATGATCTGAATACTTCTTCCACCAGTGGGCTGACAAGAATGTTTTTCTCACTCTGCAGCTCGTAATTAAGGAATAAACGTGTTGGAAGACAAGACTACAGGTTAACCCCCGGGTGTTAGAGCCCCCTCTGTGAAGGAAAGTCAGACCGACACGTCTGTCAGTCAGAAACAGCAAGAAAACAGAAATAATTAATAGAATCTGATCTTTTTGCTGCTGATGATGTTAAATCTGAGGCTGATGATGTTTCCTGGAGAGCAGGTGAGGAGGAGACACCAGCCCACCGTGTCTATTGCTGGTTTATTGATCAGTGCAGCAGTTAGTCAGGCTCAGTGATCAGTGCCGCGCCGATCAATAAACATCATGTCGGGCGTGTTTAGAGTTTCAGTGAGGCGGCAGCTGGTTGTTACTCACCCGGACCAGAGACGGCGCCACGCAGGAACAAGCTGAGCGCAGCGTCTTCAGGCATTTCTCATGGCACATGAAGTTACACACTGAGGAAGAGACAGAGAGGCCACTGAGCAAGGCACCAGCAGGTAGAGGTTCAAGCCCCTACAGCAGGGGTGTCAAACATACGGCCCGTGGGCCAAAACCGGCCCGCCAGAGGGTCCAATCCGGCCAGTGTAAAGATGACAGAGAAGACAAATTCCAGGTCGTTCATAATGACCTGGTAAGAAGAGAGTTCATTAACCCTTTCATGCACAGAGGTCTCTACAGTGTGCAGCTGTTCAGAAGCTGTTTTCTTGTATATGCAGAGTTTTGATGGCTACAGTGACACCAGAGTGGAGCTCCTGCATCATCTCATCCACTCAGAGGGAAGCCAAGATGGCCGACAGACAGCCAGAAACAGCACGGTGCTCATTTTTCTTCTGTTCAAACCTTCTATGAAAAGAAACCCTGCAGGTAAGAAACATATGGAGACATCAAGTAACATCTAAGGAGTCATGCAAACGCTAAATGTTCCAAGTATTGATTTTATATTGGGAGGAAATTATGATTAACCACATGTCCACTGAAGTGTACATCATGCATCAGGAGCTAGATTTCAACTAGTGGACATGTAAATATATCTTTATAAAATATGGTTTGAAGTTCAAACCTTGTTTTTCAGCCTAAAGATGAAGAAAAACACTTATCATATCATAATTCATGCATGAAAGGGTTGAATGTGAACATTTTCAGAATGTATTGGAGGGAAAAAACTGGAGTTGTGGTTATTTAAAGGTTATTCCGCTGTGATTTTGCTGGAGATCAAATTGGGCCCCTGAACTAAAATGAGTCTGACCCCCCTGATCTAACTTCTGCTATGAACCGACCTTCCTTTACACACAGAGACGAGGAGAAAATCTAAATTTACAGAAGTTCAGAACAAATGAAGAAAGACGTGAACTGTAGGTTATCACATGTTGACATTCACCTCCTCTCTACCCACAAGCCTGCATGTGGTTTAAATGTCGTCATCATCATCATCATCACCCTCACTGCAAACTACCGCTCACAGTCAGAGGAACACAAAGTACACACAACTAAAAAAAGAAAATGATTCAAACTGATGAAATAATAATAAGAATCATTATTATTATTATTACTATTATGTTTTTATATTATGGTTGCTAAATAACTACGAAGCCGTTGTCCTGCTCACAGCTGAACAATTCTGAATTTCAGTATCAGAAGTGGAAACAAGAAAATAAATAATAAAAAACATGTTTAACAAATGCAGCATTTTACAAGTATCGACTGTAACGCCTCATTTCTAAGCTGTAGGAAGCTAAACAGTCGGAAGTGCCTCATCAGAAAAGTACGGCTTTATTAGCCAAAGCTGTTTTGTAGATCACGACCATGAAACAATATTTTCTTTACCATATATATGTGCATATGTAATAAGATTTATTGAATTCTCTATAAAAAATTCACCATAAAGCACAAAAACAGACGTTGCCAGGTTCTTATTTTATTCATAATTCATCAACTACATCAGTCGACCTCATCAGGATATGTATTGATATTGTGATAGAGGGTTTTATCGATTAAATGATGAGTTCACTACATTTTTAAAGCCGACTGTAACCACGCAGGCTCCTTCCTGCATCTACTGAGAGCTGAAGTGTCGTAAAGTGACCCGGAGGTCGGACAGCGGCGCTCGTAGATTAGTCGTTAAAAGGAGGAACACTTTGTCTCTTTTCGCTGCTGTTATTTGGAGAATGTTTTTATTCTCATCCGGACAAAAGGAGGAAACTGCAGAGTTCAGATAAGACGCTCAGGGTTCAGGGTTCCTACTTGAACTACTCTCAACAAAACATAAACGTGAAGATGCGTTTAAATGAAGCCTTCTTTGGGTAAAAGCGTTTAAAATGCTCCTTCAGTTGAGTAACTGAGGCGCGGATGTGTCTCTCTGTCTGTGGGTGTTGTTGAACTGACATTTAGTTTGTGGCATATTCTTTTTTTTTTTTTTTTTTGGTTGGCCTCTTCTGACACTGTGGTAAACTTCACACTGAGATCATCAACAACACTTCAGTCTGCTTCACTTCAGCACCAACATCTGAAAAAAAAAAAGCCAAAACAGATCCTCCAGGTTTTTCCTGCTCCGACACGTCAGTAATACGTCTGATAAAAGGCTGTAATTTAATACCAGTGACTCAGCAAAGACTCGCCCAAAGAATTTCTTACAGTCAGAACTTCATTTACAAAAGAAGCTATTTTAGGGTTCCTTTGTTTGTTTGGTTCAAGCCGTCGTTCTTTAGTGAGGCCACATTTTGAGCACAAGGTGAGACTTTATATCACAAAACTTTGATCAATTAATGTACTAATTACGGGTCAGAACATTGAACCAACAATAATTCTCTGTTATTAGACAATTTGCTCCTTTTTTATGTCACTTTAAACTGAATATTTTGGAGTTTTAACAAAACAAGACATTTGAAAACATCAACTGTGACGGACACTTTGGCGTTTTTTTGTCTGAATTAATTGAAAAACTATGAAACTATGATTAGTTGTAGCCCTGTAAAACTCCCCACCCCCACCCTTTAACTGAAATAATAAGGTTTTGAACCACAAAACATCCTCTGCTCTGATCAACCAGCAGTGTGTGTTTTTCCAGTTTGTCAGTAGTCAGAGTTAATCTGATAATTTAACCTTTATTCAAACTGAGAGACACACTTTGAGGAATAAGAGGAGTCATTTTAAAGGGAGTTTAAAGGGACTTGGAAATTAAAAACACTGACGGAACCAAAAAAGGAAAACAAAAGCATCAAAAAGATCAAAAAACATATTAGAAGGATAGTTTAGATTATTTGAAGAGGGGCTGTATGAAGTACTTTTCCAGAGGCAAAGTACCTACAGAAGATATTTAGAATGATTTTCCGACAGGAGACTGAAAAACAGACCAACAGATCCATGATATTGCTCTCTTCACAGCCACCAGACTCCATTGACGAAAACAGTAATTTTACATCATAGAACACAGGAGTTGCTGGTCTACTGCCGCCGTGATCTTTTCATTTGTGTGTGTTATTGTGTGTTACACAAATATTGCGTTGGTTCTAAACTAACCCTCTGAAACACCAATAACACAAACAAACTAACCAATCAAGGCAGCAGCAGACCAGCAACTACTGTGTTCTGTGAGGTTAAATTACTGTTTTTCTCAGTGGAGTCTGGTGGCTTTGAAGAGAACATAAATGGATATAACGGCTTCAGTTGCCTGCCTGAAGGGCTGTCTGGAGGGCAAGGTAAAGCAGTGATAATATTCTAAATATCTACTGCAGGTAAGAAGAATAAGAAGAAGAATAAGAAGAAGAATAAGGACACTTCAAAACTGAACTATCCCTTTAATACTACATAAACTTTACTGTGTTTTTTGTGTTTGCTCTTCTTGTGTAACTGTAGTACTGAAGTACTTCCTTCCCCTTTAAACTGAGCACCATATATGGAGAGAACAACAACAAATTCTACCTTTTTTACATCTCGAGGCCTCTGAAAATTAGTGAAATGAACTTTAACTGTTTAACTGGACATAAACAATAAATATAGCTAGCATCAGCACTGTGCTCTGACAGCTGACCAAGCTAACGTTAGCTTATAGCCTTTAAGTTAAGGTTAACTTACAATTTGTTCCCACCAGGTCCTGAAAAAGATCCTGATAGAAGAGTTTTATGGCTCCAAGCTACATGCTAACGCTACATGCTCATGTGTTAGCCGCTCATTAGCCAGTGTGTGAAATGAATCATCAGTGTTTACTGACCCTGTGTTAGCTTAGCTTATTTTAAAGACACACAGCCAAACCAATTTTACTTTAATGAATTGGATATTCAACAACTGTTGCCTGATGTTAGCAGCAGGGATGTGAATGTTAGCATGTTAGCGCTCATCCTCTGTAGCTAATAACTGTCTAAAGTTCACATCCTGATGGAGAACAGGTTCTAGTGGCTCTGGGTTTAACACTTCCTGGTTGGAGCTCAGGCTGCACTGACCGGGCTAACGTGAGCTAACTTACAGGCTATAAGCTAACGTTAGCTTGGTGAGCACGCACACTGGCTAATGAGCAGCTAACACACGAGCATGTAGCGTTAGCATGTAGCTTGTAGCCATGAAACCCTTCCATCAGGATGTTTTCCAGGACCTGGTGGGAACAAATCAGCAATGTGGGATTTAATCCTGGAGACACCGACTCCTCTGCATCGTTACAGGAACGAGTGTTTACAGCGACACGATGTCGTGAGTTTACCACGAGGATTACTGGGAGGATTGTTTCCATCCGGTCTCGTCGTCTCGCTGCAGTGGCTTTCAGGCAAATTTTTAGCGGCGTCACCATGGTAACAGCTCACAACACACCCCTCTGTGTGCACTGTTATTATCACTGATAGGAATGACAGAGAAAACTACCAAAATAAGAGCCCGGTTGTGATAAGGGTGTCGAGAAGTTCAGCGTTCTGTGAACTTAGAGTGAATATAAATGTCGGGATTATAAAAACTTTTTTTTTTTTCTGACAGGGACAACATCTGGTGACATCACAGGTTTGCGTTAATCCAACTGACGGCTTAAAGAAGAAAATGTTACGTAATCCAGCCGAGCTTTTAGAGCTCGCAGAGCCGCCGCTGTCACATTTGTTGTTGTTGTTGTTGTTGTGTGGATTTTAATGCATCTGCTGCTGTCTGAGAGGATGAGGAGGATGAAGAGGATGAGGAGGATGGTGATGGTCATGTCTCTGCTCACAGTCACACACACACACACACACCTCCTGTTGCCATGCCAACCGGAGGAAGTAAATCACGACTTGACTGCAGCTCCGATTGCGCAACAGACACTTTACACCTCCTCAGAGATGCACACACACACACACACACACACACACACACACACACACACACACACACACACACACACACACACACACACACACACACACACAGGAGATTATGGACATCCAGTGTGTTACTGGGCAGACTGGAGTGTGTGTGTGTGTGTGTGTGTGTGTGTGTGTGTGTGTGTGTGTGTGTGTGTGTGTGTGTGTGTTTTGAATGAGGTTGGCTTGGATTTGCTCTTCAGTTCGCCTGTTGAATTCATGATTAAGTCCTGGCTTAGTGAGAAATAAAGGGAAGGGAAACTGAAAAGGGGGGAAAGGAGATAAAAAAAAGAGAGAGAGAAGGAAAGGAAATGAATGGAAGGAAGGAAAGAAATGGTAAAAATAAAGGAATATAAAAGGGAAGGACAATGCAAAGGGTAGGAAAGACAAAAGACAGGAAAAGGGAAATGAGGGAAGGGAAAGAAAAGGAAACACAAGGAAGGAGGAAAAACAAAGGAAAGGAAAGGAAAGGAAAGGAAAGGCTGCTGCAGATGTCGCCTCTTCATCTTCATCCTCAGTGACTTTGGGTCTAATGACACTCAGAACAAACTCTCCACACTTTTTATTTTTCCCTTAAACAAGTTTCTGAGCTGAGCTCCATCCCCACCGGGAGCACCCATGTGTGTGAGCACTTATCTGGGGCACATGAGTTCAAGTTTTTGCCTTAAATAATTAAAAATAAACTTGAATAATACAGGAGTGATGCTGAGTGTGGATGTGGTCTTACCCTCACACAGGAAGCCGATGAGCCCCCAGATGAAGTCGCTGCAGCTGTGGCAGAAGGTGGGTTTGGTCAGGGTGACTTTCCTCAGGCAGTGGCCCGGTGCGGAGCTCTGGTACTTGGGCCGGAGACCGGGGGACTGCTGCGCCCTCTTCTTCGGGGTCAGGGGGCTCGCTGTCCGGCTGTCCGCGGCGTCAGGGTCCGCCGGTCTGGCCCTGCCGGAGTCGGCCATGTCCTCCTACCCGTGCTCACACAAACTCACCGACGGGAAGGCGTCAACACAGGGGATGACCTGGTTCACTTCTGATGCAGGAAAACCTGGATGTCTAGAAAATATTCCACCCCCAGTGTCGATGCATCCCACCGGGCCAGACACGGCAGCGCAGCCCGGCGAGAGGGCGCCGCTCCCGGTGTGTGTCTGGAGCCTCCCTCGCCTCAGAAGCTAATTACCCAGGTCCAAAAATACAGAGCAGGCAACCAGGTCACGACTTTGTGGTCCAAATGAGATTAGTTTTGTGGTAAATATGACGTCGCTAACCTCCTGGTGGAGAGTCATCCCAGCGGGTAGACACAGCGGTGCCACCCAGCGGTGCTACCCGGCAGAGAGGGCGCTGCGGCCGGCGTGTCTCCCAGAGATTCCCGCCTCACAAGCTAGCTAAATATCCAACTCCTGAAATATTAATCGTGTATCCGCCTCCCTTTAACGCAGAGTGGGTGCTCCAGGGTGGCGAGGATATTCGCCTATTTGAGCCTTTTCTGCGTCGACTTCTCACGGTGGAGAGAACCGTCCACCACGCCGAGATCAGAGTCCCTCCGCCCGGAGACAGCGGTGCCACCCAGCGGCGCTGCGCCGACGAGAGGGCGCCGTGCTCGGTGTATTTCCCGGAGCTCCCCGCTCGGGAAGCTTGATGAATAAAAGATGAAATATCGATCCAGTGAGGCTGGATGCTGAGTGAGCCCGCGGCTGTATGAAGTGGATGAATGGTGGTATTTTTCAGCCAAAGCGTCCAGTAACAATCACAGTCTGTCAGCCGAGAACCGGCAGGTTCAGACCCGGGAGAAAGGCCCCAGAACCCGGCTGGGAGAAGGTCCGGCCGCGGGGCTGGAAGTGAGCGTTATTCAACAAGTGTGAAGTCTTCCGGAGGGGGGGGGGCACTTTCATTTTGGGTTTCTTCTTCCTCCTCCGAGGCTGATTCTCCTTCCGTCCGAGTCTCAAACACTGATTTCCTCCTCCTCCTCCTCCTCCTCCTCCTCCTCCTCCTCCTCCTCCTCCTCCTGTCTCCTCACCACTGATGTTTTTCCGAGTATCATTAAATAAATTAATGATGTGCTCCTCCTCCTGGTTCTCCTGTTGTCCCTTCTCATCCTCCCTCAGCTGGTCTTTGGCATTAAATACCTCCACTGGAACAATCAATCAGTCAATCAATCAATCTATCAATCTATCTATCTATGATAAACCAATTATAATATACTATATTGTCTATTCAGTTTGTATCTTGTTTTTATCTCCATTCTTTAAAAGATTATTATTATATAAATTAATTAATTTATTTTGTAATTAAGTTTTCTGTTGCCATCAGAAATAAATATAGTGTATAAAACTGTTTCATTTTTATCTTTATTATTTCTTTTGTTTCGATTCTTTTTAAAGTTATTTATTGTTGTTTTATTGTGAAATCTTCCATTTTACCTGTAAACCAAGTACCAGAGGAGCCCAGTGCATCATGGGAAACCAACCTGAACCACCAGCTTCATCAAAGAGGACAGTTTGAGCGGGTGTCTCTCCCCCTCTCCCCCCTGCTCTCTCTCTCTCTGTCTCTCTCTCTCTCTCTGTCTCTCCCTCTCCTCCCTCCTCTCTCTCTATGCCCTCTCTCTCCCCTCTCTCTGTCTCTCTCTCCCCTCTCTCTCTCTCTCTCTCTCTCTCACCCCTCTCTCTCCCCTCTCTCACCCCTCTCTCTGTCTCTCTCTCCCCTCTCTCTCTCTCTCTCTCTCTCTGTCTCTTTCTCCCCTCTCTCACCCCTCTCTCTGTCTCTCTCTCCCCTCTCTCACCCCTCTCTATGCCCTCTCTCTCCCCTCTCTCACCCCTCTCTCTGTCTCTCTCTCCCCTCTCTATGCCCTCTCTCTCCCCCTCTCTCTCCCCCTCTCTCCCCTCTCTCTCCCCTCTCTCTCTCACCCCTCTCTCTCCCCTCTCTCTCCCCTCTCTCACCCCTCTCTCTGCCTCTCTCCCCTCTCTCACCCCTCTCTCTGTCTCTCTCTCCCCTCTCTCTCCCCTCTCTCTCTCACCCCTCTCTCTCCCCTCTCTCTCCCCTCTCTCACCCCTCTCTCTGTCTCTCTCCCCTCTCTCTCTCTCTCTCTCACCCCTCTCTCTCCCCTCTCTCACCCCTCTCTCTGTCTCTCTCTCCCCCCTCTCTCTCTCTCTCTCTGTCTCTTTCTCCCCTCTCTCACCCCTCTCTCTGTCTCTCTCTCCCCTCTCTCACCCCTCTCTATGCCCTCTCTCTCCCCTCTCTCACCCCTCTCTATGCCCTCTCTCTCCCCTCTCTCACCCCTCTCTCTGTCTCTCTCTCCCCTCTCTATGCCCTCTCTCTCCCCCTCTCTCTGTCTCTCTCTCCCCTCTCTCTCCCCTCTCTCTCTCACCCCTCTCTCTCCCCTCTCTCTGTCTCTCTCCCCTCTCTCCCCCCTCTCTCTGTCTCTCTCTCCCCTCTCTCTCCCCTCTCTCTCTCACCCCTCTCTCTCCCCTCTCTCTCCCCTCTCTCACCCCTCTCTCTGTCTCTCTCCCCTCTCTCACCCCTCTCTCTGTCTCTCTCTCCCCTCTCTCTCTCACCCCTCTCTCTCCCCTCTCTCTCCCCTCTCTCACCCCTCTCTCTGTCTCTCTCTCCCCTCTCTCACCCCTCTCTCACCCCTCTCTCTGTCTCTCTCTCCCTCTCTCTCTCTCTCTCTCCCCTCTCTCACCCCTCTCTATGCCCTCTCTCTCCCCCTCTCTCTGTCTCTCTCTCCCCTCTCTCACCCCTCTCTCTGTCTCTCTCTCCCTCTCTCTCTCTCTCTCTCTCCCCTCTCTCACCCCTCTCTATGCCCTCTCTCTCTCCCCTCTCTCTGTCTCTCTCCCCTCTCTCACCCCTCTCTATGCCCTCTCTCTCCCCTCTCTATGCCCTCTCTCTCTCCCCTCTCTCTGTCTCTCTCCCCTCTCTCTCCCCTCTCTCTGTCTCTCTCCCCTCTCTCTCCCCTCTCTCTGTCTCTCTCCCCTCTCTATGCCCTCTCTCTCCCCCTCTCTCAGTAAATGAGTGTGAAAAACGCTCTGTTTAGATTTGGCTCAGTTTATGATGTCATAAGGTGATGTGTTGGTCATGTGACCTCCTCCAGGTCGACAGAGGAGAGAGAAGATTGTTTCTGTTCCTCTAAAACGGAGCGTAGCTGCAAAATAACGACTTTATGATCGTAAACCTGCTGCAGATTAGGAGACCTGTCAGTCACATCGTTTATGGATCAAACCGTGCTGCTTATTACCTGGTAAGAGTTCTTCCTGTTAAAGGGGAGTTCTTCCTGCTACTGTGTCCTAATCTAATATCTGATGCTCATGTGGGGACTCTTGGATCCTTCATGTTGAATCTTTTGGTCTGAGCTGCTCTTTATGTGAAGCCTCTTGAGATAACGCTGTTATGAACTGCTGCTATATAAATAAAGATTGATTGATTGATATTCTTCTCTCTGTTTTCGTCCTCGTGCTGCTGCTGGAGGAATGTTTCAGATCAAACTTTGTGTTTTTCCTAATAAACTGAACGGTGGTGTTGGTGTTTTCCTGTTGTACCTGCAGACGGCGTCCACCGGAGGTCAGTGTGAGCCAGTAATCACATGTTCATCATTTAATGTCTCCTGCTGTCGTTTTTACAGATAAATTAAAGACACTAATCTTAATATTCTGACTCAGTTCCTTCAGTTCATCCCTTTGGTACTATAAAAACTTTGTATTCATTTTTGAATTAGTTTTTATTTATTTTATTAATATAAATCAAACTGTCACGTGACTGATTTTGCCCCCTCACACTGCTATGTGTCTCTAATCATTAATTCTCTGTTTGTAAAATGCAAAGAAATCCAACAAAACTCACTTTTTTTTACCTAATAATTCAGTTTTTATGGGTAAAGTTTAGGGTCCATTGTTTAAATTATATTGGGAAAAAAGGGAGGAAATAACCAAAATGAGTAAAAAAAATTATAAAATTGTTAAAAAAAAAAAAAAAAAGTGTGTACAAATTTGTTTAAATATGTACAAAAATGAATAGAATATGTACAAAAAACATTTTTTTAAAATGTATAAATTGTAAACATATATATACTATATATAAAAAAAATAATAATACAATAAAAAGAGTAAAAATCTGAATGAGTTTCTCACTTTTCAAAGTTATTGAGTCACTCTTTACTGATGATGCACCTGAAAACTTGATTTTCATGGAAAAGTAAGAATGAAAATGAGGAAATCTTCCATCTTTTCCCACCAGACGCCATGAGAGGAGCCTGATTTATCGTTTGTTTCTCATGAATAAAGTTAGAGAGATTTAAAATGATTCACAGGTTTTATCCAGATGTGCAGAAACTCTTTAAACCAGGGGTCACCAACCAACACGGTGACCCCCCAAGGACCACATGAGTCGCCCCCTGCAGGCCTGTTCTAAAAAATAGCACAACTCACCAGTGAGCTGCATCTAAAATTACATTTTTTTCTGTTGTTATTCTTTTTTTTAATCACACTTTCATTTATATAGATTTGAAAATGACAATATCTTAAAAATAAAAGAATTAGTTTAGGTAGTTTTAGGTGACCTCTGACCTCTTCCAGTTCAAAGGTCAAGTATTGTGCACGTGACAAAACTAGCTAGCGAGCGCAGCGGAGATGGGGAGCTGAAAGCGGTTTCTAACTCAAAAAACATGGCAGAAAAAAGAAAGAAAACTCATAATTTTCACAGTGAATGGGAGGAAGAGTTCTTTTTTACTACTGTGAAAGAAAGACTACTGTGGAGAGACACTTCACCACGTGTCATAAAAGCTGCCCTGCTAACTGCCCACCGGGAAGCACTAAAGGATTATTATCTCCAGATTAAAGGCACGGTGATGGGTACGAAATGTGCGCCGGCCTACGCAAACATATTTATGGCTGATTGGGAGGAACAAGTTTTTACCAAATGTCAGCAAAAACCATTGCATTATTGGTGGTACTTGGATGACATTTGGGGAATATGGACTGGGACCAAAGATGAGTTTGAAAGATTTGTAGATACATTGAACTCCCATGATCCATCAATTCAACTTAAATATGAAATATCAGGCCCAGCCTCACCTCGCCCTAGACTGTTCTATTTGCTGCCTAAAATACATAAGCCGCCGGCATCGTGGACTGTTCCCTTCTCGGTTCCCCCTGGCAGACCTATTGTCAGTGATTGTGGCTCCGAGTCCTACCGAGTCACAGAGTACATAGACTATTTTTTAAATCCATTATCCAACAGACATGCCAGTTATGTGAAAGACACATATGATTTTGTCCAAAAATTAAAAGATAAATGTGTCCCTAAACACACCTTTCTCTTTTCTGTTGATGTTGAGTCGCTTTATACTAATATAGATACAGACCTTGGTTTACAAGCAATAAAACGCTGTTTTGATAAATATCAATTCAATTCAATTCAATGCTGTGCTATGGGCCGTAAATATTCTCCCTCATACGCCGACATTTACCTGGCAGACTGGGAAACATCTGTGTTCAATAAATGTCCGTTAAAGCCATTAATTTACCTGCCCTATTTGGATGATACTTTCTGTCTTTGGTCTCATTCTCAAGCTGACTTTGAAGCCTTTATGGACATATTAAATAAACATCACCCGAAAATACGGTTGAAACACAATCTCCAACTGCAACAGGTGGAATTCCTAGACACACAGGTGTTCTTTTCCAATTTTCCAATTTCTAACCCTCTTCCCTAACCCTAACTCAGGGTGAAGATGGAGAGAGTGGGAGTCAGTGACCAGCTGGCTGCATGGGTCACTGACTACCTCACGGACAGACCCCAGTATGTGAGACTGCAGGACAGTGTGTCTGATGTGGTGGTTTGCAGCACAGGGGCCCCCCAGGGAACGGTACTGTCTCCTTTCCTCTTCACCCTGTACACATCAGACTTCAGGTACGCTACAGACAGTTGTCACCTCCAGAAGTTCTCTGATGACACTGCCATCGTGGGGTGTGTGTCAGAGGGGAACGACTGTGAATACAGGACGGTCATCACGGACTTTGTCGACTGGTGTGGACGGAACAACCTCCTAGTCAACGCCAGCAAGACGAAAGAGATGGTGGTCGACTTCCACAAGAAACCCTCCATCACTGCACCAGTGAGCATCCAGGGACTTGGCATCGAGAGAGTGAGGACATACAAGTACCTGGGTGTTCACCTTAATAATAAACTGGACTGGACAGACAACACTGACTCTCTCTACAAGAGGGGTCAGAGTCGTCTATACCTGCTGAGGAGGCTAGGATCCTTTGGAGTGAGCAGACCACTCCTGAGGACCTTCTTCGAGACTGTGGTGGCATCTGTGGTCTCATATGCAGTGGTGTGTTGGGGAGGGGGGTGCTCTGAGCGGGACAAGAACAGGCTCAACAGACTAATTAAGAGAGCCGGCTCGGTCTGTGGCTGCCCCCTGGACCCCATAGAGGTGGTGGGAGAGAGGAGGACCTTGTCCAAACTGTCCTCCATCTTGGACAACACCTCCCACCCTCTGCATCAGACTGTGGGGGCCTTAAGCAGCTCCTTCAGTCACAGACTGATACACCCCAGGTGTAAGAAGGAGCGCTTCCGCAGGTCCTTCATCCCGACTGCAGTCAGACTGTACAATGCTGCATTATAGTCTGCTGCACCAACCACCACCACCACCTGTGCACTTTACTATAACATAAACTGTACAATAATTCTCACCCCACTTCACTTCACCCTGTTGTTGTTGTTGTTGTTTGTCTCTGTAATTACATTTTTTTGTGTACATAGGTTTTTACCACTGTATATATTCTATTATATTCTGCTATTTAATTTTTCTAATTCTTAACTGTGTGCTTTTATTTTTCTATCTGTCCCTTTGAGCTGCTGTAACAGCAAAGTTTCCCCACTGAGGGATCAATAAATAAATATCTACTACCATCAGGTAAGCATAACACCATGTTAACACTTCACTCCAAGCTACGGTCATCCAAAATAATCCAAATTGGACAACTAACCAGAGAGTCCGGGCTGAAAGACTCTGGATAGTTAAATTAGATACGGTGTACCCCAACGGTCTCAATAGGAGGTAGATGTATAGATGTTTTTTATTAGTTTCATTACAGCAGCCCGCCCTGTGTTAGCTAGTTTTTTAACTGTTAAATACTGTTTATATGTTTAGGAGCAGAAAGAAAGAAAAGGGAACCAGAAGATATCTGATATGTTCCTATGTCTTCTTCAGGTATGTGTTTTATTTTAAGTTATAAATTTTGTTTTTGTTTAATCACTCCGTCCCCACGGCCCCCGTGGTACTGTCGCCACCAGGTGCCACTGTTTTTATTCCTCTGTTTTGAGGAGATTTGTTAAAGTTCATCATATGAAAAATGTTTTCCCTGTGACATGAAATCACAAAATGCAGCTTTGCCTTGCTGGGGGAGCAGAAAGAAAGAAAAGGGAACCAGAAGATATCTGATATGTTCCTATGTCTTCTTCAGGTTAAATAAATACTGGAAAACGGTCTGATGAGTAGTCCTCTTTACGATGCCCATCCACACACCTGCTACACATATAAAAGGAGAAAGAGGACTGCTTCAAGAGTAACGATTCCAGGCAGGTTACAGCGAGGGGTCCAACACACAAACTACAGACCCAGCAGCCTGTCAGCCGACGATGGTGGCGACGCTGCTCTGTCTCACCTGGAGCAGCAGGGGGGCTACGCACGGCTGCTCTTCATGGACTTCAGCTCAGTGTTCAACACAATCCTCCCCAATAGACTGGTGTCAAAACTGTCTGACCTGGGTATATCCGACTCTGTCTGCCTCTGGACCAGGGACTTTTTGACAGATCGCTCCCAGAAGGTGAGAGTAGACCCCCATGTCTCCCCAGCCATCAGCCTCAGCACCGGCTCCCCTCAGGGCTGTGTGCTGAGCCCCCTACAACTTTCAATTACCATTCCATCCCTATATCCCTAACCCCAAATTAATTTTGTCACTTTGCTTTAAAATGTTTTTTACTAACACAGTAGCTTCTGTTGGGGTCTGTGTTGGGTTATAGGTTAGAGAGAGAGAGAGAGAGAGAGAGACAAAACAAACAGCAACCAAAATACTAACAGCAGCTATAGTACTGACAACAGGTTTATGACTAATAATTAGCAATATGGTAACATTGAAAAACATGACAATAGTTAATATATGATTAATAATAGCATGACTAACATTAGTACAAAGTGTGTACATTTTAATTTTTAATCCAGTTTAGTTTATTTCAGATTTGTCCAGTTTTTTTTTTTAATTCCATTTAGTTAAAGCCAATTTACTTTCACTGAATTCAGTTTCATTTAATTTAATTTGTACCATTTTAGTTTCAATCTAGTTTAGTGTGAACTACACCGTATCCTTGCAGAATAGTGATGTCTGTCGCGAACAATCCGGTTCTTAGAGCCCATCAATTCAGTTAGAGGAGGAAAGACAAGCAAGGGACCCTGCTGTTAATGAAGGTGTCAGTGTGTCTACAGTATCATCCAGGACAACACCACAGACACCAAGACCTACAGCCCAGAGCTCCATGACCCCAGTAAAACTAAATAATTTAAAATTAATAAAGCAATATAAACAATAACTATTCTATATAATGTGTTTTTTACACTAGTAATTAATTTTACACATAATTTGGTAATACATTTATTGAAGCAACAAAAAATCTGAGGAGCCACTTCGGAGCCGGAAGAGCCGACTCTCTAAAAAGAGCAGAAATTCCCATCACTATTGCAGAATCAGGTAAAACCAGTCAGTCCACCGGACCTGTGCTTTTAGATTTTCTACCTTCTGTTCCCACCCAGTTGATGACAGCTGGAGCTCAAACGCTCCCTGATTGGGTTAATTTGCGATGTGCTTGTCTCTGATTGGCTGTTAAAATTTCCGCTGTATACAAAAGTCTTCCGTGTGGAAACACGGAGCCTAACATTTCCTCCACCTAATCAAATTTAAATATTAAACAATATGTGAGATTTTTTTGTATCTTAACCTTAAGATTTTGGTCTCCATACATGTATGATTTTAGAAATACGAAAGGACAACTACTTTCACGACGTGTGGCAGGACATCGGGCGGACCTGTGTGGTTTCTTTCCGGAGGCTAATTCAGGAGGGACCGGATCCGTCTATGGAGTTTCAAAGAAGAAACTTGTTGTGAGAGTTTCTCTCCGAAGCTGTTGGAACAAAATGAGGAACTTTAGAGTATTTGTGAGCACAACACTGGTCGTCCTGGTCCTCCAGCTGTGTCCGCTGAGCGCGGATATCACGGACGGAAACGCCGAACACCTAAAGAGGGAGCACTCGTTAATGAAACCGTACCAAGGTAAGGAGGCTCTGTTAGCCCGGTAATGAAACCGTACCACGGTAAGGAGGCTCTGTTAGCCCGGTAATGAAACCGTACCACGGTAAGGAGGCTATGTTAGCCCGTTAATGGAACCGTACCACGGTAAGGAGGCTCTGTTAGCCCGGTAATGGAACCGTACCACGGTAAGGAGGCTCTGTTAGCCCGGTAATGAAACCGTACCAAGGTAAGGAGGCTCTGTTAGCCCGTTAATGGAACCGTACCACGGTAAGGAGGCTCTGTTAGCCCGGTAATGGAACCGTACCACGGTAAGGAGGCTCTGTTAGCCCGGTAATGGAACCGTACCACGGTAAGGAGGCTCTGTTAGCCCGGTAATGGAACCGTACCACTGTAAGGAGGCTCTGTTAGCCCGTTAATGGAACCGTACCAAGGTAAGGAGGCTCTGTTAGCCCGGTAATGGAACCGTACCACGGTAAGGAGGCTCTGTTAGCCCGGTAATGGAACCGTACCACGGTAAGGAGGCTCTGTTAGCCCGTTAATGGAACCGTACCACGGTAAGGAGGCTCTGTTAGCCCGGTAATGGAACCGTACCACGGTAAGGAGGCTCTGTTAGCCCGTTAATGGAACCGTACCACGGTAAGGAGGCTCTGTTAGCCCGGTAATGGAACCGTACCACGGTAAGGAGGCTCTGTTAGCCCGGTAATGGAACCGTACCACGGTAAGGAGGCTCTGTTAGCCCGTTAATGGAACCGTACCACGGTAAGGAGGCTCTGTTAGCCCGTTAATGGAACCGTACCACGGTAAGGAGGCTCTGTTAGCCCGTTAATGGAACCGTACCACGGTAAGGAGGCTCTGTTAGCCCGGTAATGGAACCGTACCAAGGTAAGGAGGCTCTGTTAGCCCGTTAGCTTCTTGGCTAATGAATGTGACTGACTATTATTATGGCTGTTATCGTTAAGATGTCTGGGCGGTGTCACGTTCAGAGTTAGTGACGTCAAATCGTCACCTGGTTAAGATGAAGGAATGCTAATCTGGTCATAAATCGGACATCTGACAGTTTGTTCCCACATCGCTCACATGCTTTGGCATTTGGTTTCAATTAATTTCCTTATAACGTGACGTTCTGTTGAAGTATGAATTTATTTTAATCCATTATGAAAAGTGATGCAGAGTCTTACAGATGTCTGACTGTGAGTGATTACACAACCAAAGCCGGCCTAATGAATCTGTCCATCATGCCATATATGAATGGATGAATGGATGAACTTCAGTCACACCAACACATTCTGGCTGAAGATGCTCAAAACAAAACCCTGTTAAAACTGAAGTAGCCTGTGTGAAACCAGCTTGTCTTACAGTGGGATGGTCTCTGCCGATGCTTGGAGCTATTAGACAAGGCCAGTTTATTAGTCCCGTCCAGCACACTGCACTATTTAACACTTATATCTACTATACTGTAGATACAGTACATATCCTACCTACCTCATGTATATAATGGAACCTGTCCATAGTAATTCCATATTTATTCCAGTATCTTTGTACTCTGCATTATTGCACTACTGTCTTTTCACACTCTTTGTAGAATATAAAATATAAGTATGTTTGTAAGTACGGATGTAAAACATTATGACATAGACCTTAAATGTTTTTTTTGCTTTATTAATCTTTATTTATGTAGCGCTAATTCATAACAGTGTTAACTCAAGACTACATAAAGAGCAGGTCTAGACCAAAATCTTTAATTCAGAGACCCAACAATTCAGGAATTCAAGAGGGGGCGTGGTTCTTTCTGTCGAGAGATAGAGACAAAATACTAACAGCAACGGCAACTATAGTACTGATAATAGGAATATGACTAATAATGATCAATGTGGTACCATTGAAAAACATGACAGTAGTTAATATGTGAATAATAATACACCTGAATCCAGAGTGGGCTTTTTAACGTTACACCTTGGGCTGCTTCGCTGCAGCAGGGCTGTCCTGCTCGTCGCCATGGAATCCACTATGGAGGAACCCAAACTCCTTACAACCGGACAATGATCCCAAACAGGGCAGTAAATTGACCAAGGGATTAAAACAGGGTTTATCCAAGAAAACCCACAATCATCATACAGCTGAAAGGTGTGATGTCCCATCATCCTCCTCACCTGGAATAGCCATCTTTTCTTCTTAATTGATAACAAAGTCAAATTACATCAAATATGAAAATATTGATATGTCCATATTTTTTTCAAAGATACAAATATTTCTTGGGGTGTCCTGATTATTATTATTTTTTTTTCCACACAAGTGTAAGAAAACAACACTAAAGCAGCACTGATCTGTAAAGTACTGGAGGGACACTTTGTAGGGTTTAGTAGCTGATCTGGTCTACAACTACAAGTAACAGGAGTGTTTTTGTGACAATGTCATGACCTTTAGAAAATGATTTCTGTCACAAATGATTGCTGCTGAGTGTCTGATGGTCTCATCCCTCTGTGTCTGTCTGTCTGTCTGTCTGTCTGGCAGGTGTTGGCAGCAGCCCTAGCAGTCAGTGGGACTTCTGGGGAAGTACATTGGTGACGAGCTCATACGTCCGACTCACCCCAGATGAGAGAAGCAAGCAGGGCTCCATCTGGAATACTGTGGTGAGGAAGACTGTCGCCTCACACTTCACTTACAGTCAGCTTTGTCTCTGTTTTTGTGTCGAGGTGATATTCTCCTCTTTACACTGAACAAATATTCTTTAGCTCACAGCAAATGTTGGAGAATAAAGTTGAAACATGAACTAGTGAGGAAATGTGTTTTTTTATAACTTGTAGAATTGTTAAAATCAGCGTTCAGACTAAGCTTGGTGTTCGACTGAAGTGTCCTTTCTGCAGACTGTGTGTGTCTGTAGTGACCAACTAACGCTGGCAGAAGAAAGAAGGACGCTGTGTTGGTGATTGTGTGTCTCATAGTTCTGCTCATTTCATGATGCTGCCACAGGAAGTAGATCTTTCTTGTGTTTCTGCTCTGCAGCCGTGTTACCTGAAGGACTGGGAGATGCATGTGCAGTTCAAAGTTCATGGATCAGGAAAGAAGAATCTCCATGGCGACGGCATCGCTATCTGGTACACAAAGGACAGACTGCATCCAGGTAACATCGGTGTGTTTTACTGCTGAGTGAATGTCAGTGGGATAATGTCACCCCCCCTGCATCAAACTGTCACCTACAGGTTCTCTTCTAAACATCTCACCGTGGCTGTTGCTGTTTTACCACTTTCACTAAGTAAAAAGTAGAAGTGTGGTGGCACTTCCTGCAAACTTGCCACAATAAAAGCCTTTAAGTTGGTTGGTTGGACTTGCCCACACTAATGCCACAGCAAGTCTGACCCTATGAATGTCTGTCTCCTCCCTCTGGCGTTTGCGACTTGATTGACGTACAGGACGGCCAGTCTGAGAGGCAGGGACATGTGTGGTCAAACGTGCCGGCTACTGCAAAACTCCAGCGAGTGAAGTGACCTAGTTAGTCTTCCAGTTTCTACCTACTAAAGAAGAGATACTCTGGGATATTTGACTCCGTTCAGTGCAGGTCGTCAGAGTAAGGTAGTGATGGTGACATCACTGTTTGTCACCTATATACATTACTGCTGTCAGTTCTTATGTGTAATACCGGGGGTTACATTAGTTGTATACTCAGTATATATAGAAATAAATATATGTTTAGCATTTTTGATGTAGGTAGATCATTTTGACCAGCGCCCCTGTGTTAATGAATGCTCCTCATGCTCGCTGTCCTCCACATTCACACCTTTGTGTCCTGCTGTCCTCACTGCTGACCACAGAAACCTGTCTCCAGTTGTCTGCTCATGTCTCACCTCATCTCTGCTTCCATCTAGGCCCTGTATTTGGAAACCAAGATCAGTTTCTTGGCCTGGCTATTTTTTTGGATACCTTCCGCAATGACCTCCATGGAATGGATGTAAGTGTGTGGTGTGTGTGCCTGCAGGCGGCTGACCAGCTTGTGTCTTTACAGGGCCTGTGTTTTCCAACAATGCTCTCTTCCACGGGCTGGCCGTTTTTATTGATACTTACTCTAACGATGAAGCCACGGATGTGAGTGGTTGCTCAGGTTTTACTTGTCAGCATGCTCTTTTGCTTTTGTTCACTTTAATGCAGCATGTTCTCAGCATGTCAAGCCTGACCACCCCGCCATATGTTCACACATTTGTTTCTACGACCAAAAGCATATTTAGTCATACAAGGTACTGAGCATGATGGCTTTCTGGCAATAAACCTGCTGTTTAAACATTGTTAAACATCTTAAAGGAGGTTATATTTATTTCAGAAGAACTTGAGAAACGTGCTGCTTTCACACGACAGCTTTAAGTTTACCAAAGTAATGACTGAGGCACTGGCTCACGTCTGGACCACTAAAACTCTCCCTGAGGCACAGACCTGCCTTTCCATCAAAATTTCGATCAACTGACAGAACCTGCACTTGGTCCCATGAATCCACAAACTCAAACGTCAGGCCACGATGTTAGTGCCATCATGTACTGACGTCGGTTTTGTTCTGAATAACCTGAATGAACATCAGACGTGAGCAGCGATTTTGAGTTGATCCTAAAAATGGCTGCAGTGTGAAGGCAGCCTTTGTGTACCATTTGTGCCTCAAGATTTATTGTTATGTATTCATTTGTGCATCCATTTTAGTTAAGCAAGTGTGTCTAAAGTCTGTGACGGATTGTTTTTCTTCCTTCCTTTCTGTCACCAGCGTTCCTTCCCGTACATTTCAGCCATGGTCAACAACGGCTCGGTGAGTTACGACCACGGGAAAGACGGCCGGTCGTCAGAGCTGGGAGGCTGTTCGGCTGAGATCAGGAACAGAGAGCACGACACGTACCTCGCTGTTCGCTACTCCAAAGGAAGACTCACTGTATGTGGACAATGTTTCAGGGCTGCTACACAGCCTCTCTTCATTTAGGTTACTTAGGTGAAGATCAGATAACCAGACATAACAGAGTACAGTACGACATGTCATAGGGACTTAAAACCACCGCTTGTATACTTTGGCCATTTAAGCTGAGGATTTACTCAGGGTCTTTCTGCCCTGTAAATACAACCTGTTTTTAAACCCATATCTGTGAATGGGTTCACTGAAAACATCTCTTCATTGCAACATGTCTTCTTTTCTTGTGGTCTGTTTTTTAATGGCTTCTTCACGTTGTAATGAATAAAATGTGGCTTGTTGCAGTGCTGCAGTGCATCACTAACCCACCCAGTGTGTCTCCTGCAGGTGATGGTTGATGTGGACGACAAGAACGAGTGGAAGGAGTGCATTGACATCGGAGGAGTTCGTCTTCCTACCGGATATTTCTTTGGTGCCTCAGCAGCGACAGGAGACCTGTCTGGTAGGTCGGAGCTGGAAATCTGCCCTCTAATGAACGACTGCATGAGAGACGTCAGAATGTCCTGGTGGACTGTTGGTGTTTGTGTTGTGTCACCAGGTTTCACCTGATTTAAAGTGGAAATGTGACTTTGGTATTGTTATGTGTACCTGTCATAGCTTTTCACAACATTTTTAATTCATATATTTTAGCTTCTTAATGCCTTGCTAACAGTTCAGACTCATTATGTTCCAGATAACCATGACATCATCTCTATGAAGCTGTACCAGCTGATGGTAGAACACACCCCGGAGGAGGAGAACCTGGACTGGACCAAGATCGAGCCCAGCGTCAGCCTCCTCAAGTCCCCTAAAGGTGTGTTACAGTTACAAGAAACATCATGTACAGTCCTGCTTCTGTCCTGTGTAGGGGACACAAAGCAAAGCCTGTTGCTATGGAAACACACAAGCGTGGCACACAGTGAAAATAGTGAATCTCACAGCCAAAAAGTTTGTGTTTGACCTTGATAAGCCTTCAACAACCAGAGTGAAAACACCATAGAGCCTCCAGGCTGCGCTCAGAGTGTCTCAGACAGAGACCTATGAAGACCAGAGTTTCCTGTCTCTTCAAAGGAACACTCCACCCAAAACATCTCCTGTTAGCCAACACTGATCCCTGTGGGGTTAAAGGCGGTTGTAACCACAGCAGCTGAACATCGATTCTGTTCTTCTTCCACAGACAACATCGATGATCCTACTGGAAACTTCCGGGGCACGCCGCTCACCGGCTGGAAGGTCTTCCTGCTCCTGCTGTGTGCTCTGCTGGGAATCGTGGTGTGCGCTGTGGTGGGAGCTGTAGTTTTCCAGAAGAGACAGGAGAGGAACAAGAGGTTTTACTGAGGAGACGGACAGAAGAGGATCAGGTGTTAGTGGAGGAATGAACTGTTTCCACACGACAGATTGAGCACATTCAATGTGACTTTTTTTCTAAAGATTGTACAAATGTTTATACCTTTTGAAGCACTGTGTTGGGAGGGGGGGGGATTATGGTAACTTGTGATGTTAGCAGAGCAAAAGCAGTGATGACCGATTGAGCGATCAATGCTGTTTGGTTTTTCATGCAGCCATGTGTTAACTGCATGGTTAGGAAACACATGTTGTGCTTTCCAAACTTTGACTTTTTCAGATTTCAGATTGTAGACACCGACTCACTGGCTCACCTCTGGCAGCCCCTCTCTGCTGTAACGTGCTCCTTTAGGGTTTTATTTTAGATTTTCAAGTTCATTTAGCCAGTTATTTATTGGAAGAACAAAATGGCAACACACATTAGATTTAAAAAAAAATCATGAAGTGGGAATCAAAAGAACCATCCAAGTGAAAGATGAGTGTGAGCCTGTGTTTTAACCCTTTGTGAGTTCCCGTCGCTCTCGTTCTACTGTTAAAAACAGTTTAGCTTGTGTGTAACTTTCTGATAATTGAAGTTGAGTCTATACTCAGACAGGTGTCACTAGTGATTTACTACAGAGGTGGGTTTCATGCCTCAAAAACAGACCACTAGAGTTGAAACTACCTACTGAGAGAGTAAATGTAGTTCTAACAACTAACAAATCAACACCCAAAAGGTTCAGTTTAATCTCATAGACAACTAAGAAACAAGTTATCAAAGAAGTTTCTGATTGATTTTCTGTCCGTCGACTGGTCCATTCATGGACTTACTGTGTCAGTGCTGCGGTCCACCTCTATTAACTCACCCTTTAGTGAAACATGAACATTGAGGGAGAAAACCAGACATCCCATAATGAGCAGGGCTGTTCTTCAGGTCAGGTGAGGCTCTGGGTGGATCCCCACCTCTGCACTCCTGTTTCAGTCTAACAAAGCGACATCAGAGGACCTGGGCATCAAATGTCGAGCTTTACAACCCAACGGCATGTTGACTCACGGCTGTGTTACATCAGAGATAAAGAGGTCACAGGTGGAGGAACACCGTGGCAGGTTAAAGATGTTCTGGTTCAGTCATGCCCAAGTTAAGAGTCACACAGCTTTTACATCATGTAGCTTAAAACCCTGACCGACCCTCGTTTAAAGGCAGGTGTGTATGAAGGGTTGGGTTAGAGTGTGAAGGTCGTTTATAATAATGATAAACTTCACTTCTCCAGTATCATCAATGTTTAAATCATGGGAATCAATCACTGCTTCATAACAGAACATCTGGATATGGAGGTGGATGGATGGAGGGATGGATGCTGAACTGATGGAGAACACTTGCTGTCCTGTCTTTGACTTCAGTCTCATGTTTCTCTGTCGTTGGCCGTCGTGCTCCTGTTTGAACTGGAGCATTTTTGTTGAATGATATTCAACAACGTGAGAACAAAACCAGTCGTTTGACGACACTGATGCTGAAATGCAGATGGTCTTAAACTCGACGTGTTCTTTTCCCTCTTCATTCGTTCCTGAACTGTTCTGTTTGTTTCTGCCAAATCCGTCAGTTTTGTGATGAGACTTGAAAAAGGCTCCTCGCATCAGAAATAATGTATTAAAATGAAAAAGAAGTTCTGGCTGTCCGTCGTGGTGTGTTCAAACTGTACATGTGAGTTCTGTCAAAATCCTCCACTTTTCTTGATGACTACAACTTCTGAAGCTGTGACGGCTGCAAACACTGAAAAATAGTGTAAGTAATAAGAAATATATTCAATTTATTTTGTATAGCCAATATCACTACAGAGTCTCACAGTGCTTTACAAAGTTCACTGAAATAAACAAGTGTAAGTGAACAAACAGTCTAATAAAGAGTCCAGCAGTCGATGAGGCCAATGGATCAGTCCGAGGCATCACCTGCCCTTTATGACCCTCCTTCTTCGGGGAGGAAAAACTCAAAAACACCCAGTGGGAAAAGAGAAACCTCCAGGAGCACCACAGTGAAGGAGAGATCCAGCTCCCAAGGATGGACAGGCTGGAGCCTGGACAGACGCACATCCATTGGCTGATGGAGAACCACATCAGCAGGACCAGGACCAGGATCCATAGGAACCAGAGAACCACATCAGCGGGGCCAGGACCAGGATCCATAGGAACCAGAGAACCACATCAGCAGGACCAGGACCAGGATCCATAGGAACCAGAGAACCACATCAGCGGGGCCAGGACCAGGATCCATAGGAACCAGAGAACCACATCAGCAGGACCAGGACCAGGATCCATAGGAACCAGAGAACCACATCAGCGGGGCCAGGACCAGGACCCACAGGAACCAGAGAACCACATCAGCAGAACCAGGACCAGGATCCATAGGAACCAGAGAACCACATCAGCAGGGCCAGGACCAGGATCCACAGGAACCAGAGAACCACATCAGCAGGGCCAGGACCAGGATCCACAGGAACCAGAGAACCACATCAGCAGGGCCAGGACCAGGATCCATAGGAACCAGAGAACCACATCAGCAGGGCCAGGACCAGGATCCACAGGAACCAGAGAACCACATCAGCAGGGCCAGGACCAGGACCCACAGGAACCAGGGAACCACATCAGCAGAACCAGGACCCATAGGAACCAGAGAACCACATCAGCAGGGCCAGGACCAGGATCCACAGGAACCAGAGAACCACATCAGCAGGGCCAGGACCAGGATCCACAGGAACCAGAGAACCACATCAGCAGGACCAGGACCCACAGGAACCAGGGAACCACATCAGCAGAACCAGGACCAGGATCCATAGGAACCAGAGAACCACATCAGCAGGGCCAGGACCAGGATCCACAGGAACCAGAGAACCACATCAGCAGGGCCAGGACCAGGATCCACAGGAACCAGAGAACCACATCAGCAGGACCAGGACCCACAGGAACCAGGGAACCACATCAGCAGAACCAGGACCAGGATCCATAGGAACCAGAGAACCACATCAGCAGGGCCAGGACCAGGATCCACAGGAACCAGAGAACCACATCAGCAGGGCCAGGACCAGGATCCACAGGAACCAGAGAACCACATCAGCAGGGCCAGGACCAGGGTCCACAGGAACCAGAGAACCACATCAGCAGAACCAGGACCAGGATCCACAGGAACCTGAGAGATGAGAAAGCACAGAAAGGCTCTGGGGAAGATACCAAGTTAGTAACAGACATTTGACTGACATGAAACATAATGATGAAGAGGAGGATAGAGGATAGAGGAGCCCAGTGCATCATGGGAGTCCCCCGGCAGTCTGAGCCTATAGCACCATAACTAGGAGCTGGTCCAAGACCTGATCCAGTCCTGAACTATAGGCTTCATCACTAAGGAAGGTTTTTAGTCCACTCTGAAATGTAGAGAGGGTGTCTGCCCCCCTGAACCCAGTGACATCCCAACTGCTCTCTTGTTGCACTTCAGATTACTCTGAGTATTATTGTCAAGTTCTAATCTGTCCACATGTAATGTGTTAGTCTTACCTGCACTATGTTCAGCACCAGCCAGAACTTTGGACACACCTTTCCATTTTGTTCTTTACTTTTAGATTTAATTTCACCTTATTGTCAGAAAATTCCTCTCAACATTGTCAAGTTGTTCACAGAAATAACAAAATACAGACTTTTAACCAGCAAACAATACTTGGTTATGTGCAAGAAAAAAAAAGCTGTGTTCTTTTTTAACCACTAGATGGCGACGTAGTATCACACACACTGTATAAAGTAGGCCACGAGTCATCTCGGCCTGAAAGGCACTTTTATTGAAGAGTTTTCTCCCAATTGCACATAATTCCACATTATTTTAGATTAAAGAATAAATAAATCAGTGACTGGTAACATTTTCAACCCAAAGTGATTTTCTTCCATAACTTTTGTGTTTCATCATCAACACTGTCAGCAGTTTTTACCTGGTTTATTGGAAGAACACTATAATTTTCATAATCTTATTTTAAAATCAGTTCTTTGCACGTTTTCAGTCTGAATGACCTCAGACACACACACACACACACACACACACACACTGAAGATTGTCTCCTGAGTCTTCTCTCAGTGTGTCCATCACTTTGTACACAACACTGAGAGAGTGTTCAAGCACTTCATTGAATTTTCATCACCTTGCACGGTGGCAGCCGTCCATTCACTGGCTGAATAGGTGTTCTGCTGTGTGTGTGTGTGTGTGTGTGTGTGTGGCGGGGGGGGGGGCAGCCGTGTGAGTAGCTCACAGTTTATCCACTGTGACTAACAGGAAACCTGAGTGACAGGACGAGCTGTTGCCTCGGGGGTCGATGGCCGACGTCCCACCTGGGACTGAACGACACGCCGGTCACATCACAGACGGGACACATGTTCCACTCAGGGCTGTAACTATCGGTTACTTTCACTTTTATGGACAGATCTATTCCTTTATTCATGTTTGAATAAACAATCCATTATTAAAGACATTGTTTTACATTATCTGAGCTTTAAGTGTCATCTCCTGATTGCTTATGTTGTTTGAAAAGCAGCAACAGATTCAGTTTGTTGTGATACCTGAGGTCCTCACATTTAACACTGAGATAGTGTGATTCATCTTCAAACTATTAGTCGAGTCTGGGTTGAACAAAACAACTAATATGGAGACATCATGTCGGACTTTCTGAACAGGCATCAGGCATCGTTCACGGTTTTCTGCCATTTGAAAAATAAAGGTGTAGCCCAACGTCAATTATTGTTTGCTGCTCATGAATTTTCTGACAACCATCCAACTGATGAGTTGAGTCATCGTTTCACTGCATGAGACTCTGAGCATGAACATAAAGATTTACTTGTTCTTATTGGTCTAGTGTTCGCAGGAAATATCCTCACTTTGAAGGCAGCTCTGTGAAGGAAAGAGCATCTGGAATCAGTTCAGATCATAGCGAACAGCAGATGGGATAAGAGAGACTTTATTTAGCCCACTCTGGGGAAAAGGTGCAGAAACAAAGCGTCAGTAACAGAATTAGTGCAAAAACAAGGGATATAACAAATATGTAAATAATTACAAATATAAGAATATGAGAAAAAATATCTACGTGTGTTGCAAAGCACAGGGACACACTGGCTGAAATACTGAAGGAATCACCTCCTTAAATTTGGCAACAGCACTATCAGATAAGGATCTAGTGAGGACCTCCCTGTCATATAGAGCATAGTCCTGTAGCAGGAAATCAAATGTTATCAGGTGATGGTCCGATAGAATAGAGTTATGTGGAAAGACTCTTAACTGTTCAGTTTCAACACCATCAGCCAGAACAAGGTCAAGAGTGTGGTTCAAACAGTGAGGGGGTTCATTTACACTCTGGGAGAAGTCAATTGAGTCCAATAGTGAGACTAAAGCAGTGCTGAGGCCATCATCATTATCATCATCATCATCATCATTATCATCGTCCACATGAATATTAAAGTCACCTATTATAATCACTTTGTCCACACTGACGACTAAATCTGAGAAAAACTCTGAACTCTTGTTGTTCTGAGTTCTGCAAAGTCTTTTGCACTAATAGAAGCATTGCTCAAAGTTTTAAACTGATTTCTTTTATTTCATGTTCTCCCCATGCTAGCGTGGGTTCCCTCCAGGTTCTCCGGCTTCCTCCCACAATCCAAAGACATGCAGGTTAACTGGTGACTCTAAATTGTCCGTAGGTGTGAGAGTGAGTGGTTGTCTGTCTCTATACATGTTGACCCTGTGATTGTCTCTCGCCCTAAGTCAGCTGGGATTGGCTCCAGCTTTAATATGTTATTAATGCTGAGAGCATCAAAGACAGAACCCTATTAATTCAATTGTTTGGGGCTTGAGACAGAAATATCACAAAGTGGTAACTCAGAAGCTGCCTGATAAATAAACTACTGCAGATGTAACTTTTTGTAGTTTTGGTTGAAGCAGCTTTTGTGTGTAGGTGAAAAGGGAATCAGGGAGAGAACTAAAGAACAAGGTGAACTGAAAGCTGAGAGGGAGAAAGACGAGTTATGCAAAGAAAACCGCGAGAGGAGAGATTTGTGTGGATACAGCCAGATAAAACACGAGGAAGGAGACTGAGGAGATCAAGGGAACATCTCTTTCTTTCATCACGTGGAACAGTCAGCGTTCATAACTTAACAGGTTTGAACAAACCCGTCACGCCCACACTTACTGTTGATATTGTCTCTGAGCTCTGGGGATCAGAACCAACTTGTCGACATCGGAGCTTTTCTCCATAGAGCAGTACCAAAAAACAATTAGACTCATTTCACGGAGAAAAGCTGATTCTTCTTCTTTGGGAAACCTGTAATTCTGGACATCATTTATGACATCACTACGTAACAAAGCCCACCTCGCAGCTTGTTTGGCACATCCTCAAACCAGAGCTCAATCTTCCCACCACCTCAATACGGCAGGCTCTGGAAACACAGATGTCGATAGCAAGAGCAAAGCACACAAATTGGTCTACTGTTGGCTGTAAAAACCACAAACATATAAACAGGGAGGGAAAGTCAGTGAGAATCATTAACATCTGCACCAAATCTGTTGCCAATCCATTAAGAAAATACAACAAATGTGTTGAACAGTGGGCAAGAAATAGGCCGTTAACACTGCTGCAAAGCACAAGAGAGAACAGAGGTTATCATGACGGAACCTTACTTGGTAACTTAGTGATAGAAATATATGGTTGTGAAAACACTTTCAGTTAGAAGAAGAACAATCCACCAAAATACCATCAAGAGATCTTCTGAGAGAGCTTTAATGTTCTGAAGGAACAGATCAGACCGACACCCAACGATCAGACACAGGAACAGGGTTCTCTGTGAGGGAAGTGTGTGTATTATGGTTATGATGATTTATCAAGGTAGCAGATGGTGCTGAAGCAGGAGGTACAAGACCGCCCAAAAGTCGTGTGTGTGTGTGTGTGTGTGTGTGTGTGTGTGTACCCAGCAGGTCCCAGGAAAAAGGTTCCCATCATCTGCTGGTTCAGAAACAGTTCTGCTCCAATAATATCCACAACACCCTGTCCGTCCGTCCGTCCGTCCGTCCCCCATTTCAACAACAGTTGGAACATTAATGACATTAAAATTGATCAGTCAGTTTCTAATATGTATATATATTGTTAAACTATCTCTCTCCCACGTCAGTCAGGCTGCTGTGAGCTCTGTTCTGGTCATTGTGTGCATTTTATTGTGTTGATTTATCGACGTCTTGGTCCAGAAGGTCACTTTCTAAATGAGTTTACTGACTTCTATTGTTAAGCTGCACAGTATTACTAGAGGGTATATTTGTTATGTGGAACTGAACTGGCTGAACCCACAACACAGACGGACACAGACAATGGTAGGAGACTGGTAGGTTTATTTGCAACAGGGCAGGAGGTAGTAGCCGGGAAGGGCAGGCTGGAAAAGAGGGAGCAGGGCCGGAGGGGGGACTGGACCGAGACAAGGGACAAATGCAAAAGCTAGCACTAGAAAATCTGGAGAGAAGGAGCCAGAAGTTACCATACGGGAACAGACAATCTGGCAGTGAGTGAAAGAGTGAACAGGGCTTATAAAGACTGGGGAGGAGGAGGTGGCTGGATTACTGATGAGGAGCAGGTGTGTGATTATTGCAGGTGTGTAGGTGAATGAGCGGGAGTAACCCTCCTGACTCTGCTCCGGTGACAGACGGGGAGACAAAACACACAAGAGGGAGAGAGACAGCAGGATCATGACAATATTTTAATCTGCACATTGTATTGCAGCCACAGAGCTCCTCACTGAATCTTTTCATTTCAAGCAGTTGTCTCCTTGTGTGGGTGGAGCTGGTTTTATCTTTAGGATTAGATATTGGCCATATTGCTGTGAGGACATCCTCATCAGTGATCATGAATGTATCTTTGGTGTGTCTCTGTTAATGCTGACCCTCCGGAAGTTTCAGAGAGACCGAACGATTATGGAAAACCACTGAAAGAGAGGTGCATCACCTTTTCAGAGATTTTAATTTCCAATTTTAACAACATCATTTCACTGCCACTCTGTATTCAGTCACGGCTGGCTCCTAGGACACAACAAAGGAAGAAGTGCAAGATTAATGACACAGTGGACCAATACATCCTGATTAAGACTTGACGTGATTGGTTAGGCCTGTCAGGCACAGCCCTACACTGGTTTTCATTTTATCTCACCGACAGAGGTGTCCCTCAGGACTCGCCCTTGGGGTCTCTGTTATTCTCTGTTTGTTTGCTGTATTTAGGACAGATCATTAAAAGATTTGATATTGCTTATCATTCATTCTTGAAGATATCTAACTCCACTTTCCATTCAAGCCTAATGAGGCCTTAACGTTATCTTAGAGCCTCTTAGACTGTCTTAAAGCTTTCAGGGACTCAAATGCTGAGAATTCCTCACAGCTCAATGCAGAACAAGATGGAGGTCCTGGTTGTTGTCCCCATGATCAAGCAAAGCAGTGGGCCTTTTTTCTCTGATGTCCACTCCACTCTGTGTAATTTAGGCCTAATATTTAATGAAACCTCATTGTTAAGCAGCAGCTGCCCAGATCTTGTGCTTCCCACTTGAGAAATAAGTAGTTAACCGAGATCTATAGTTTAAACTGTTGAACTGGAGATGCTTATGCATGCCTTTATCTCACACCACACTGACTGCTTTTCTCCTCACTGAGTTTAAGGTGTTTAGGGCCGAGCAGAATAACTTCAGTTTTATCTGAGTTTAGCAGCAGAAAATTGCTGCTCATCCAGGACTTTATGTCCTTAAGGCAGACTTGAAGACTTGAAGAAAATAAGTATTTGGTCAATAACAAAAGTTCATCTCTATACTTTGTTATATACCCTTTGTTGGCAATGACAGAGGTCAAACATTTTCTGTAAGTCTTCACAAGGTTTTCACACACTGTTCCTGGTATTTTGGCCCATTCCTCCATGCAGATCTCCTCTAGAGCAGTGATGTTTTGGGGCTGTCGCTGGGCAACACGGACTTTCAACTCCCTCCAAAGATTTTCTATGGGGTTGAGATCTGGAGACTGGCTAGGCCACTCCAGGACCTTGAAATGCTTCTTACGAAGCCACTCCTTCGTTAGGGTTAGGGTTACTCCTTCGTTGCCCAGGCGGTGTGTTTGGGATCATTGTCATGCTGAAAGACCCAGCCACGTTTCATCTTCAATGCCCTTGCTGATGGAAGGAGGTTTTCACTCAAAATCTCACGATACATGGCCCCATTCATTCTTTCCTTTACACGGATCAGTCGTCCTGGTCCCTTTGCAGAAAAACAGCCCCAAAGCATGATGTTTCCACCCCCATGCTTCACAGTAGGTATGGTGTTCTTTGGATGCAACTCAGCATTCTTTCTCCTCCAAACACGACAAGTTGAGTTTTTACCAAAAAGTTCTATTTTGGTTTCATCTGACCATATGACATTCTCCCAATCCTCTTCTGGATCATCCAAATGCTCTCTAGCAAACTTCAGATCCATCTCTGGACTTCATTACTGATTTTTCCTGTTAAAAGTTTTTCCTGAAGTACATCGACGCTCTAAGGAACAGAGAGACTGGCGACATCTAATGACTGACGGTCTGAAGAAGACATCCTACAGGTGTGAGCCTTTCCAACAGATGAGAGTGTTTTTGTACAAATGTGAGTGTTTCCATCCAGCTGCAGAAGGTATGTACTGAAACTATTGTGAAAGAACAGTCTCCTCCAACATAGATCCCTCCTGAATGAATGAAGTGTGAATGTGTGAATGAGGATGTGATACAAAAGTGCTTTGAGTAGTCGAAATGACCAGAAAGGACAAATACAGATACAAACCATTTACATTTGTGGTTAGACTTTGGTGAACCTTGCACTGATGATACATTTAAGCCCAGATGTTTTTTTATAATGCTCTAAATCCTGTTCTTGAGGCTTTTCTTCCCTGAAAATATTTGAGAACAACATCATGGAATGTGGGAGTCATTTTAACCCTTTAACGTCCTCACCAAGAAAAAAGCAATGAAAAAATTTATTCTTTATATATTTTACTTCCTTGGGGCACTAATTACAAAAATCAATGTTTTTTTATGAACAGACCCCACATTTTTTGAAATATTGGCCTCTAGCAAACGGTTGAGATGTCGTAAGTAAAACATGTTTTCATTAAGATATAGTGAGTCAAAATGTGCTCTACCATATGGTTGAGCAGAAGGTTAAAGGGTTAACTCAAAAATATGTTTCAGCCTTCAAACATTAGTCTGTAGGAGTTTCCAAGTCAGTGTATAAAGAGAGCATTTAGCATCCTGTCTGAGGGGAGTCGGGCAGCGTATGTGCAGGTGGCTGGAGTGTGGCTTGGTGAAAAGTAAAAAAACAAACAGTAATTCTTGTCTTGTAGAGGAGCACAAGGCCGTGTCTGGGACATGATAACAACTGAAAGAGCGTCTTTGTCTGAAACTGGAGCAAAGAGCAGCAGGGACAGTGATGGACCATCTATCTGCGAAGGCTCCGTGGCCTTTATACACACACATATTCTCACATGTATTCAAAATGTATTTCAATACTCTTATTTCTCTGCCAAGGAGGCGTCCTTGGCCGACCACATGTTTCAAAAGTAAATTCTAAATGGATGAAAATGAATAAAATTTCATATTTGTACAAGCATTCTTACTTTAAAGCATTTCACCTGCCTGTTGCACAGTACACAGTATGTATATATATATATATATATATATATGTATATATACATATTCTGTGTAACGTGTGTGTGTGTGTGTGTGTGTGTAGACTATAGACTATACACATTATTTATTATTTATTGTTTGTATTGTATTGTACTGAACACTCATAAAGGAATATCTTAGCTTATCTTATCTTGTATGTTTTAGTTTTTGTAGATAAAAACTAGGAAAAATTGCTAAAATGCACCTTAACTGACAGCACAGTTTTAAAGTGAGGCATCAGTGATTGGTGGCTCTGCCTTTCAGAGAGCTTCGTCTCCGTATTGGAGAACAGGGCCTTTTTAGCCTGCTGCTGCCTGCATGAGCCTTATCAGCCAGTCAGTCAGGTGGGGGCTGTAAATCACAGCTACCCCAATGGAGGGTGTCAGTTCTCAACCTTCAGGGAGTGTGTGTGTGGGGGGGGGGGGGGTCACAGATATATAAGATAAAACACTGTAGAGAGAATGCACTGTATAAACAGTTGATTTTAAAGAAAGGCTTCATTGCTTTACTTGTTTTATATATTAGATGTGCTGAGGTGTGGTTAGATTAACAACATGCACGTTAGTCACTCATATGTCCCTGTGTTTGTTATCTTAAGTTACATAGCAGAAAAATCCAGACATGGAATTCTTAAAAAAGACTAAACCCATGCTCTGTGACTATCATGACATGGTTTTCTTTGGAGGAATTCAGGTGGACGCCGCTCTGATCTTTATCGCCCTGTATCTCATGGGAGTTTATAGTTGAGCTGTCTCAAGAACTAGAATACAGGAAGCTGCTCCTCATCTGCCACCAGAACGACTAACTGTAGTTCTCAGGGGAAAGTGGAGCAGAAACTATATCATTTGGTCAAACTAGATAATTCTGTCATTTTCTCAGTTTACACAGCAAATAGGCTTTTTCTCGTCTTTTGATGCAGCAGTTCAGAATGTTTTTTTTTTTCTTTCTGTCCTTCTTCCGACCCCCAATTCCTCCTCCCTTCTGTCAGGAGAGAGAGCCGAGATGTGAACTAGTTGACAGACACATTGACACATTTGGAAAAAAAGTCAGCTTTTCGAGGCACTGGAGAATTGGTCCATTAACTCCTACAAACTGGTTTGGTCGACATGTGTCGACAGTTTTCCTTTCACTGTCTGTCGAAACGGAGGCGACAGTTTGGAACGTGAACAGGACGGAGCTGAATTGATGAACTCGACCGTTAGATGACAGGATGAGAGGTCGCTCCACTCTGACTGGTTGTGGATGAGGACAGACGCTCCTGCTGCATTTAAAGCAGTGTGCTCCAGTGGGCTCCAGTGTGCTCCAGTGTGCTCCAGTGGGCTCCAGTGTGCTCCAGTGGGCTCCAGTGTGCTCCAGTGGGCTCCAGTGTGCTCCAGTGTGCTCCAGTGTGCTCCAGTGGGCTCCAGTGTGCTCCAGTGTGCTCCAGTGGGCTCCAGTGTGCTCCAGTGGGCTCCAGTGGGCTCCAGTGGGCTCCAGTGGGCTCCAGTGTGCTCCAGTGGGCTCCAGTGTGTGAAACAACAGTCTCCTCCAACTTAGATCCCTCCTGTATCAATGATGTGTGAATGGGTGAATGAGGATGTGATGGAAAAGCGCTTTGAGTAGTCAAAATTTCTAGAAAGGAGAAATACAGATACAGACCATTTACCATTTCTGCTCTTAGGTCAACTTTCTTAAGTTTACAAATGACCACAGCAGGTTATTGAACAGCTTTGCTCAGCTTTGAGTGTAAATCTCAATCTAATCATAAAATTTAAATCTCGAAAAAACTACTTTTAGCCACGATAGCTTTTGGGCAGTTGGTTATTTTGATTATCTAAAATCTATTTATCTATTTATTTATTATTATTATTTAATTCTATTTATATTAATTTTATCTATTTATTAAATATCTGGATAACTTTTAGATAAATGTCCATGAAATTTGATAATTGATGATCCCCTGAGGATTAATCCTCATTATTTTGGTGCATAACCAAAGTCTTATCAATGTCACATAATGCCATGCTGACATGGTAAACATGGGGATGTTTCACTATATATGCAGGTTACCATGCTAACTAACTGTAGCCTGATAATCGGACTAATCCTAACCCCCTAACCCTAATCCTAACCCTAACCCTAACCCTAATCCTAACCCTAACCCTAACCCTAACCCTTATTCACTTAATTCATCCCTTTACTGTTAAAAGACAGCGGGCTGAGATGTTGAAAAGGGTCTTTTAGCTGGAATATTGGAGTCATCTGATTGATGAGTGTTGTCACACTGTGGTTGGACTCTGTGCTGTTATTCATTTCCCCACAGGACGTTAATAAAGTAATCGTCTTCTTCCTCTTCCTCTTCTTCTTTTTTAGTGTCTGGGCTGACAACATGTCTGTTTAGTTATCACACATGGACACGGATCTAAATGGAAGTTACTGTGATTTTGCAAAATATTAGAGTTCTAATGCTGTTTTATTGTACAATTTAAAACAGTTCAGCAGATAAGTTATTGAAGACGTTACCAGGTCAGCTGTTCAAACTAAATGACGACGTCGACTCCTAAAGCTTTGTGGCTTTGCCATCTTTATTTGTGGATTAATTATGGATTTCAAGTTTAATGTTCACCTAAATGTGCCTCCTGTAGCATGTGAGCACAAGATGAAGTGTAGATTCATGGAGTCATTGTTCACCAGGTCCTGAGTGACACACGTGACACATGAAAACATTTTAATATTGTAATATTTTGTAAAATTTCTGTAATATTCAGAATACTTCAAAATCCAGATTATTTGTATCATCTTCTTTGCTCTGCATGGCTCCAAATGTAGTTGTGTATAATCTGTAAAGCTGAATATACCTATGTACATATAAATGACCCCAACCCTAACTCTGCATGCATGTGGGACACATGATTAGATTAGATTAGATTAGATTAGATTAGATTCAACTTTATTGTCATTACACCTGTCCATACTTGTACATGTCACATTTTATTTTATGATACATAGTATAAATATTCCACAGTGTAAATATTTATTTATCATCACAACACATATTTATTTTGCTATTGCTTTATTTTCCAATGTTGCTTTTATTCACTCTTTCTTGTCTATTGTTGCTGCTGTAACATGTAAATTTCCCCCTATGGGGGATCAATAAAAGAAGTCTAAGTCTAAGTCTACAGTACAATGAATGGCAATGAAATGCAGTTTGGCATCTAACCAGAAGTGCAATTTGTAGCAAGTGCAGAAATATATAAAGGGTATACAGAAACATATTAAGGGTGTACAGAAACATATAAAGGGTATACAGAAACATATAAAGGGTGTACAGAAACATATAAAGAGTATACAGAAATATATAAAGAGTATACAGAAATATATAAAGAGTATACAGAAATATATAAAGGGTATACAGAAATATATAAAGAGTATACAGAAATATATAAAGGGTATACAGAAATATATAAAGAGTATACAGAAATATATAAAGGGTATACAGAAATATATAAAGGGTATACAGAAATATATAAAGAGTATACAGAAATATATAAAGGGTATACAGAAACATATAAAGGGTGTGCAGAAATATATAAAGAGTATACAGAAATATATAAAGAGTATACAGAAATATATAAAGGGTATACAGAAACATATAAAGAGTATACAGAAACATATAAAGGGTATACAGAAATATATAAAGAGTGTACAGAAACATATAAAGGGTATGTTGAAGCTAGTTTGACATAGAACAGCATATAACAGGTGGTGAACATGGTGCCTGGTGGGCATGTCTGTCTGCTTCCTGGTTCAGGATAATAAACCATGTTTTATTCCTCTAAACACACAAGTGGGACAAAACATGCAGCCTGGAGCTTTGGACCAGTTAGGACCAATTTCCTGTGACATTCTGGGGAAGTATAAGTGACGGCGTGCTGGATAGAGGAATCGTTTCCTCTTCACTGATGTATTGGTGTGTGTTTACTGTTGTATCGCACCACTCTTTGATGGTGACATTTACTGCTGATGTTTTAAATTGCTGGAACGTTTGTTTCCTGTGTCAGAGATGGAGATGGAGATGGAGATGGAGATGGAGATGTGGAGCGGCAGCAGACGGTCACATTACATAAGGAGGATGTGAGCTCCTCGTCCTCCAGGCTCTCCTGCTCTCTGCTCCTGGCTCCATTCCCACCTTCTGTTGGTGTTTATTTCTGGACCAGACCTCCTCCTTCCTTTTCTCCTCTCTGTTCATCTGCCCCCCCCCCACACACCTGTCTGTCCAGCTCTTTGTACCTTATAAATCCTGTTTCCATTCCTCCCCCCTCCTCTCACCTCCTCTCGCTCCTCTCTCTCCTTCCCCAGCCCTCCCTCTATCCACCTCCTTATAAAATGATTCCAGTATCTCTGATGATGATGAATTACCTGTTTATTGTTCTTATTAACAACCCACCCTGAGTTCTGCCTCAGATTTGTCAGTGGATTTTAATTCTTTGCTCTTTAAATCTTTATCAGACAGAAGTGACAGGATGCCTGTTGACACCAGCAGACACATGATTGTGCCTCCTAAGCACCTTGGTGGCCTGATGTTTACACAACAGCAACACAAAGCTTGTGCTTTCTGTGAGGCTGAGATGGATTCAAGTAGTTAGTTACTGCTGAGCGTCATGATCACACCACATGGATCAACAGCACAGCACGATGCAAAGGGTCTCTGGTTCCTGTGGGTCCTGGTTCTCCTGCTGTGGTTCTCTGGCTCCTGAGGATCCTGGTCCTGGTTCTCCTGCTGTGGTTCTCTGGTTCCTGTGGATCCTGGTCCTGGTCCTCCTGCTGTGGTTCTCTGGTTCCTGTGGATCCTGGTCCTGGTTCTGCTGCTGTGGTTCTCTGGTTCCTGTGGGTCCTGGTCCTGGTTCTGCTGCTGTGGTTCTCTGGCTTCATGAATCACTGCTGAGGATCGTGGACACTTTTTACTGATATTAGTTCTGTTATTATTATTCACATATTAACTACTGTCATGTTTTTCAATGGTACTGTATTGATCAGTATTAGTCTCATTCCTATTGTCAGTTACTGTTAGTATGTTGGTTGCTGTTTGCTTTCTCTCTCTCTCTGTCTCTCTCTCTCTCTCTCTCTCTCTCTGTCTCTCTCTCTCTCTCTCTCTCTGTCTCTCTCTCTGTCTCTCTCTCTCTCTCTCTGTCTCTCTCTCTCTCTCTCTCTCTCTCTCTGTCTCTCTCTCTCTCTGTCTCTCTCTCTCTCTCTCTCTCTGTCTCTCTCTCTGTCTCTCTCTCTCTCTCTCTCTGTCTCTCTGTGTCTCTCTCTCTCTCTGTCTCTCTCTCTCTCTCTCTCTGTCTCTCTGTGTCTCCCTCTCTCTCTCTCTGTCTCTCTCTGTCTCTCTCTCTCTCTCTGTCTCTCTCTCTCTCTAATTAAAGAGTTTGGTCTGACCTGCTCTTTATTTGGTGCTATATAAAAGATTGATTGATTGATCGAAACTAACTTAAGCCTGCAGGTAATTCATTAGCAAATGAAAAGCCAAAACATCAGTGTGTTTCTGTTCAAGCTAAAACAAGGATTCAAGGATTCAAGGAACTTTACTGTCAAAAACAGTCCATCAATTGATTAGTTGATTATTGAGGAAAACTGGGCCACCTGGCTGTGACCATTCATCAATCAGAAGATTGGTGGTTTGCTGTATGAATGCTGTGTGAATGGGTAAATGTGAATGTTGCTTTGAGTGGTTGAAATAACTAGAAAAGTGCCGTATAAGTACAAACCATTTATCATGGAAGTAGACCAGATTTTAAATTCCACCTTCCACTGAGGAGATGTTTCAGCTCAGCTGTAATGAGCTCAGTCTCTCGACCTATAACATTTCATTCAAACGGTGAAAAAAATATCCAACATTTTTAAATGTAGCTCTACAGATTGGAAGACCTGCCAATCCCTGGACAAACAACACTTTTCTTTTCAAAATCTCTATGATTGATTGATTATTTGTATTCCTAGAGCACCAAAGATAAACTTCTGTTGACTAAGATTTCTCAAACACAGCACATGGTAGAGAGAGATGTCTGGTTTTCTGAATGCTATCGATGGGCCATTACCCCTCTCACACATATGTGGACATATTTTGTATTTGAAGGGATAGTTTTTGTGTTACTGTCCTGTGGGGGACGAGTCGTGTCCAGATACCACCAGGGGTGAGTGGGATTTTATTGTCCCACTGTTTTCCCTTGGACCATCCAGCTCACAGATGGCCCTTCACGGTCCATTTGTCTGTTTATTCAGAAAATATGAGCGTAGGTTGTATGAGATTCTCTCACACTGACATAACTCACCAATGAATTGTTTGTATTTGAATGTGAAGTCTGGTCCAATCCCAAGGAAGACGGTTTCTTGCTGCACACATATAAAACACAAAATCATTTCATTTGAGTGTGTGTGTGTGTGTGTGTGTGTGTGTGTGTGTGTGTGTGTGTGTGTGTGTAAAAATCATATATGTTGGAGGTAAAGTTGTGAATTGAATCAGACCAAATTTAACATTTAGTACTGGAGTTGACAGTATCAACACACACACACACACACACACACACACACACACACACACACACACACACACATATATGCACATGCCTCCTTCGAAGCACCGTTCTGGCTATGGCCCAAAGGCCTGAGCCCCCAGGCAAGAGAGGGGGGAGCACAGCCCACAATCTGGGCAAATGGAAGGTGTGTGTGTGTGTGTGTGTGTGTGTGTGTGTGTGTGTGTGTGTGTGTGTGTGTGTGTGTGTGTGTGTGTGTGTGGAGGGGGGGAGGGACAGTGTGAGAAGTGGGTGGGGATGGGACTCCTGAGGGAGTGTTGAGGTGTCTCAGCAGCACTTTGGTTCAGAGCCTTTGAATGCGCTGAAGTTGGAGTGAATCGCAGTGGAAACACACCTCTGCAGCTCCACTGGTGTTTTCCACTGTGTCTGTCCTCTTTCTCCCTCGTCGACTGTCCAGCAGAGCACTATGGGAGTACAAAGGCTGTTGCTGTTTCTGATGTTCCTGAAGAGTGAGGGGAGAACAGGGGCAGATATTTAAGGAAGAGTGACCTAAGTGGACCTCAGGTAAGTTTTACCTGTTCACCATGCATGCTGCTACGCACTCTCTGTTTATTGTGGGGAAGAACGCCGCTATTTAGTATTCCAATATTACCAAACACTGGCCAGGAGTACATATAAACAGAGAAGTGCCTCAGAAGACCTCATCTTTTCTCGCAACACAAATCAGAAATATGCTGGAAATAATCACGTCTTTGCACATGAATCCTCTGATATCTTGTTCTAGTTAAAATCACCAAATGTCAATCAATCAATCAGTTACTTTATTTAGGAGAAAAGAAAGAAAGAGTACGTGTGAGTGTATCTTTGTTTGTGTGTTTGTTCTCATAGGTTCATACAGGATTTGTAAGTTTTCTCTTCTGACAGTTTGAGCTTGGAGCGTTAACACGGGAGGGGACGTGAAGAGCAGCAGTGAAGGCACATGTCAAAGCTTGCAGCTGAGTACTTGACATTTGAAGCTTTGGTCGAAGCGTCCCTCCCTTCTCTGAGTTTTTTCTCCAGGAACTTATTTCCTTTGTGTAGGGTTAGGGTTAGGGTTAGGGTTAGGGTTAGGGTAAGAAATGCACCAGGCAGTGGTCAGTTCATGTTTTTATCATTGGTGACCTTTGACAGCAATCACCAGCTGGATGGTTTTGACCCGGACCTGAAACAAACAGTGTTATTGCACAGAGGTGGGCTGAGGGTTAGTATGTTGGTGTAACATATGATGTCACTATGCTCCATCATTGTCCTATTTTCTGCTGTGACGTGCATCAAAAACAACTATGATTTAGCACAGAACTGTTGGATCAATCAGCAACGTAGCGTAGTATGGCAAAGCGAGGCATAAATGATGATACTGTACTGTCATCTATACTATTTATACCAAGGTATCCAGTATCTTTGATCAGTGGTTCTGTGTCTCAACACTGGATCTTTACAATATGATGCAGCACTCAAGTTATTTTAGTAGGATTTTTATTGGATTTCGCAAAAGTAAACATCCTTATCTGGTTGGCTTATACATAAAGATTATCCTGAATGATTTTCCAGCAAAGTTCCCATATCAAGCAGTCACTACTTTGCATGCTATCGCTTAGTTTTGTGCCAATAGTGTAGTACAGCAGAGTTCATCACAGCAGAACTGAAGAGAACAAAGTAAAATAACTAAAGTTTCCTGCCAAACCTCAAACATTACATGATGTGTACTGACGCTTTGTTCCAGTTTCTCTATACTGAAGTTTTTATATTGTATTTGCGTGAGACAGACTCACACCCAGTAGTCCTGATGGGGGGCTTCGGCCTCAGCTGTGCCCCCCCCAGTCCCCCAAACCCACGCTGGGAATTAGCATCGTGACCCCACCCTGACAAGGGCTACGAGGTCTGAGCTGAAATTACACTCCTGCAGTGGCGTTAGCAGTGGGAGTTTCTACAGAGGATCCAAAGCAAGATTTAACTCCTACATTAGATATTAGATTAGATTAGATTAGATTAGAGCAGTTTAGAGTAAACTCAGAGTTTTAAAAATAAGAGTATTGTGGGTAAAGTGGGTTTTTGGAGATCATATTAAGAACTCAATGATACTAATGTTGAAACTGACATGAAGGAATAATGTCCCATGAATGATGTAGTCCAACACTAACGCATGAATCAAAAGAGTGGAGGTCAAGAGTCATTTAGCACTGATAACTGTTGGGCAGTAAGAAGTAATTACATGAGAGCACAGCAGAGTGTTCGAAGGCATTTTCCCTGAGTGAAGAAATGACGGAGGCTCACAAGTAAGGTAACAGTTAAAGTGAATGTTTGCCAGAGGCCCTGAATACACCATCATGCATGCAGGCCTTCAGTTGTTCGCTGATCGGTCCAACACAGATCAATGAGGCTCTGAACTCTCACTTGATTATTATCAAGATTTGGGAGTCAACAGAAAATGCCAGAATGCTGAATGTGATCTGCTGCAGAGTGATGTCCTGTATCGCATCATGTGAAATGGACTTAAATCCCACAGTAATAATAATGTGACCTGACTTTGTGCACAGAATAGGGCAAGATGTTCTGCAGATCAATTCAAGTTAATGCTGACAATTTAAAGGCACCTTCCAGCTAAATAGGGATTGGTAGGGATTATAATGTGTTATTCTCAAGGATGAGATGGAGGATAAAGCCCCTAAACACACTTTTTATAACCCTGATAGATCCATAGAAGGCTTGAGGCACGCTCAGGGCTGTTAGTCTACCAACTTCAATATGCTGAAGTCCATCAGAACAGGCTGTCAGAGGCAGGCAGCGTCTCTGGAAGTAACCTGAAGAATGAGGATGGGACCACCTGCTGTGAGAGCGTGTCGTAGCACTCGATTGTCGTTGACGTTAAAGGGCAACACGCCACATTTAGCATTTACAAGCTTGATTTAAGGACTTCATGCATTGTTTATAACTTGTGAGCAGCTGCAGAAACATTTTGTATGTGTGTATTTATCTCAAAATTAATTATATTAGCTGTAATATTATTTAATTATATGTAAAAAAAAAAAAAATCCTTATGCAACACTTATCAACTGTTTACACACATATAAATCATTTAGTGGTAAGGTAGTATAAATATTTTCAAAACTCATGACGACATGTTTCAGTCTGATTTTGTGACACATTATTGGTAATATAAATATATAATTATATTCCATAAATAATTAACATACATAATACACAAGTGTGAAGACACATACTAACTTAACTAAGGTGTAATGTATGATTACACCTTAGTTAAGTTCTTTCAAATATTATTATGAACTGCTCATATACCATGTTTTCATATAATATGTATAATTGTATTTATTATTAGTAGTAGTATTGATTCATTACAGGACCAGTTATAGTACATATATAGTACATACATGTAATACATTAACACCTAAAAATGTCCTCCAACCATCCAACTACACCACTCTGGGTTATAAACTAGTTTTTACTGCACTGCTTCTGGTTGTTAAACTGAAGTGTTCTTATTGGTGTACTGGAGGTGTGGAGGATTGAACAGGACCAAACTAATGTCTGCAGCTCAGGTTACTGCGAACATGTATAATGTCTCCTCCCGCATTTTCATTTGAGAAAAATCTGTCGGTTCATCTGGTCTTCAGAGATTCCTGTGAAATGGCCAGCCCCTTGATCTGATTACTCAGATATCATATTTCAGCTGATTCCAGCAACTCCTTCTTGCTTCCTTTCTTACGGAGAATGTGGGTTTAATCACTTCACACAGAGCAGGAAACAGCTCGGTGGGATGAATGTAGTCGGAGGAGGAACAATGCCAGATAGTTTCCAGTGGAAAAAAAACCCTGAAATCTTTTCATTTCTTGATAAGACCACTTCTACATTTACTGCTTTAGCACAATTTACAGGTGAAGGACCTTTGTTAAACATATGGAGATACTGAGCTGTGTGCCAGCGGGCCTGACGGGGCCTGTTGCATCTCAAATCAAATCCCCCTCCATTATAAATTGCTCCTGGGTTTACAAAGCCAGACTGGCAGCTGTATAGATCCATGACCCAACTTGTCTGTGTTGCAATAGTCATCAAACAGGAAACAGGCAACTACATTTACTCCCTGTGGTTATAAGTGATGAGTTTGTAGGAGTGTTGAGTAAGAGGACTGTGACTGTAAAATGAGCGAGAACAGACTCATCAAGAGCTGCAACCAACATCACTGCCTCACTGATTTTACTACTACTGTCTAACAGATCCATCAGATTAGCTCGGATGGGTAGGTAGTTAGACTTTCTAGCTTTCTGTCAATCAGCCTCTCTGTCTAACATGACAGAGAAGGACTTTCTGTGTGGCTCCTCAGCAGGTTTACTGCTGGTGTTCCTCCAGGTACTCACTGTGGTCTGTCTGTACTTGGAGCCATATGTACGGTGGCCGGGAGGTGCAAAACAATTTTACAATACGAGAAACACTTTTACAAAGCTGGAGACAAATTTACATTTGAGAAAACATTTTTACAAATCAGAAAACAAAATGACATTGCCATAACACATTTACAAGTCCTGAGACAAATTTACATTTGAGAAAGCAAATTTACAAGACGTGAAACACTTTTACAAGTAACTTTTTCAACCGGAAAGGGAATGTACCAACTGTCGAGTAGAACCGGAAGTGATAAGGAGTTCATGGCGACCCACGATGGACGGCAGTCAAGCGGTCTTTTGCCCATTTTGTGGCGAACATATGAGCCGATTAACGCGGTACATTCCCTTTCCGGTTGAAAAAGTTACTTGTAAATTTGTTTCGGCGTTTGTAAAAGTGTTTCACGTCTTGTAAAAATGTTTTCTCAAATGTAAATTTGTCTCCAGCTTTGTAAAAGTGTTTCTCGTATTGTAAAATTGTTTTGCACCTCCCGGCCACCGTACATATGGGTGATGGTGAAACATGATATAGGACGCTGGAGCTGAACATGTGTTTGCTGGTTGTTACCTGGAACACACACCTGCATGAGGACCTCACTACCAGTGGCAATGGCCTGAGGTTTTTGCCCTGCAGCCCCAGATATTTTGACGACAACATCGATGTTTCCATCTCAGTTTCAGGTTCAGTCCAGTTTACAGAATCATGAAAAGCTTTTCCACAGTTCACAGCAGTGTTTAACTCCACTTCTCAGTTTCGGATGGGAAAACAAGTCCAGTTCTGTTCATTCAGACTTCAGATTATTTTAGATACTAACTGGACTTCAGAGTGTTCAAATGGAGCATGAAACACAACAACCACCTCTGTGTGCAGTAGATAGGATGAGTATGACTGTTAACGAGGGTGATAATGAGGCAAGTAATACTGATTTGTGGGATTCATTACATGTCTGGCACGGCATTCATTAGATTCAAAAGGAATTCATTATATTTCTGTGTTTTCAATCAGAGTGTAATCTATCCTGATCTCCCACGTACCCTCAAAAGTAAAACCCTGAGGAGTTAACTATCACTTCCAAGGTGCATTTCAGTAAGAAACAAATGTGCAAAGAGCTTAAAAATCAATTACATGTGCTACTAATGAGAAGCCGAAGCTGGAGATCAGTCCACTGTCACACACACACAGTGAATTGTTTATACAATATGAATGACAAAAGCTTGATTTCTCAGAAACAAAGAGGAAATAATTCTGATTAAAACTGGTTGTCTTAATAAACCTGTGAAAATATTATAACACACTGAACAAATTCCCAACTTCCACCCCATGATGATGGCGTATCTTGTTTTGTTTACTGATGTGTGAAGGAATGTGACCCGTTAAGAAGAACCTGCTAAATCCCTGCTTTAGACAGATTGATCCAGGGGATAACCATGTTCAAGTGTTTTTCAGAGACAAAATCAATCTTAGACTTGTAATTATTATACTGGGGGTTCTTTTACACCTCATTATGTCAGTCGTGTAAATCTATATCTTTGTATCTTTGAGACCAAAATCAATGCTAAATATGATGTACATGTTTTCTAATTTAGGAATCAGACACACGTGTACAAGCACAACAGTAATAGTCTAGTTCTGTAGGCATTCATGCAGTGAGACCTGCAATCTATGAGGTATCTTTACTGATAGACTAAAAAAGAAAAACCCTTAAGTAGCACATGTGAAGTGTCCCTGGCTTGAAATAGGACGTAGCCCTCAGGCTGAATTATGATAAAGTGTATTTTAACTCCAGCCTGACAAATGTAAAAGATGGAAAAATCACATTGGCAAAAATCTGGCAAGATTATAAAATTCCTCAAATGTCTTCCAAAACGCTGACTGTACTAATCTGATTATCTATCAGTGAGTGACTGGAGATAAAAGTCCACATGCCTGACACCCTCCACTGAAACCCACAGCCAGCACCAGTCTTTCATACACCAGATAACATATGACACACAGCTTGGTTTGTCTTGCCCCTTGATCACTTGTACTTAAACACCAGGACTCAGATGGCCTGACAGTGAGGTCAAATGGTTTAGGTTTTCTTTCATAATACTATCTGAAAAACCATGACAGATCTTTTCATCACTGATTTCAGGGAAGGCATTTCTGCCCTCTAGGTTGTTGTGTGTGGATTTCTTTCAGCTCTGTCAGAGTGGCAGTGAAGGGCAAAGAGTTCTGCCCTCCAGCTCTCTGCTGTCTCTTCTGGCTGTTGTGAAACTGGAGCTGGCATGGTGGGCTGTGAATCAACTGTTAACTCTGTTTCCATGTTTCTTGTGGATGTTTGCTTTCCACTAAAGAGCATGGACTATAAGAAAAACTCAGTTTAACCCTTCAGAGTCTAAAACGACGTTTTGTACTACTTTTCATTTGACCTTTGTGTTTCCCAGTTTACCTTTTTCTTGCCTTTCTTTGTGTCTTTCTTTTCAGCACAACCTCACCTATGTGATTCTGCAGGTATTTATTTATTCTGACATAATATATGGACACACTGGATGTAAAAGTGCAAAAGAAACACAAAATCCGAGCAGGAACTAGTTGGATCTTTGGAGGAGCGGGGGTCTGCGCGGACACCTCCTCTCCTTCGTCTTCACGTGCAGCATCCACTTCATCCTCTGAAAGGAGTCTTCCTCAGAATCAGAACGTTCTTTCCCAGATTCAGCATCTTCTAACTCGTAGAAGAGCTGTAGTGAGCCACTTCAGCTCTTCATAAATTTAGTCTTAATAGGCCGATCGACAAAATTCAAACACTTGTAAAAAGTTTGAAGTGTCCGCTTTCCAACAGTCTTTGAACTGAGCACCTGCGTGCTTGTGTCACAGCTTTACGTTTTCAAACGTGCGACATGTGACTTTGACGTCGTGTGGCGGTCCTAGACTAGAAGGGTTAAAGAGCAACTGCCATTTAATTTAACAATTCAGCAAAACAGCATTCAAGAAATGTTTTCTATTGCTTCATAAACAATATAAATAATCACGGCTGCGGTTTGCATAATAACGCTTCAACTTTAGTGTACAAGTAGTTTGTCTTTGTCTCCCTCGTAAAACAGAGACTGCAATTCCAACAGATGTTGCAGTTCCACTAGTGTGGGATCCTGATCCTCTGTTTATTGTGAAAGCAGTAGTTTGGTGGCCCAGGGATGTCTAATGGACATAAAGCAAACACCAGCGCAGACCTACAGGCCACATGCTCAGTTTACACTGGGATCAGAACTGAACCACCTACTGTCATCAGCACGATACCAAGTTGTCAAACTACAAATCCCTCATTATAGCTCTGTGATGACAAAAGCTAAGAAGTAATAATTTTGATGAGTATGTTTTGTTGGCTTGTGGCCGCCCGAGGAATAATTATGGAGAAGGGTTTTGGCTGCCACCTGCCTGAAAAGGCTTGGAGGCAATGTTCAGATCCTGAAACAATGTATTGCTTTACTTTTGCTTCTTATTTTGGTCAAAGCAAGTCAGGACAGGACTCCGGTACATTGCCACAGGCTTCCCCTCTGCTCTGTCATTGTGTATTGTGCATCCATTTTGTAATCTTTGTAGAGCTTAAGGGAAATGTTTGGTCTAGTGTGGATCATGTGTTTATCTGCAGCTGTACAAATTGTTACAGAAAAGAATCTGTTTCTATGAAGGCTTTTCTCCTATTCCTGGTTTATCGTGTAATGCAGGACATTTATGTGTGTTTTCCTTTTTCACAGGTCTCAGGATCTTCATGGAGGCACTGAAGATGGCAGGTTTTGGAACTATTCTCCTTACTTTAGCAGCAGTCCTCTTGAATTTGGCGAGCTGTCTGGGGAGTATGAGAAAAGGAAAATACAGCTCACCTCTGAGGTTCACACACCATCTCTACAACACCACCATCTATGAGAACTCTGCCCCGCGGACATACATTGAGACACCTGTGAAAATGGGCATCGAAGTGACAGATCTGTTGTCGGAAATCAAATATAGTGTCATCTCAGGTGATGAGGATGGCCTTTTCCAGGCAGAAGCTATCAAAGTTGGGGATTTCTGCTTCCTCAGGATCAAAACGCGCAGCAGTAACTCCGCACTCCTCAACAGGGAGGTCAGAGACACTTACGCTCTCACTGTGGAGGCAACCGAAAACACTTTTGACTTCCAGGCAAAGACAAAGGTGTTTGTCCAGGTGCTTGATACCAATGACCTAAAGCCTCTTTTCTATCCTGCATCATACAACGTGGCCATCAGGGAGGACACTCCACTTAAGTCAAGTGTAGTTAGGGTTAGTGCTACAGACGCTGATATTGGGAGCAATGCTGAGTTTTATTACTCTTTCACCAGCAGAGCGCATCCTTTTGTCGTCAACCCCTTCACAGGCACAGTCAGCCTGGTCAAGAAGCTCAATCATGCCCGCACAGAGAGATACGACCTCACTGTTTTGGCTGAGGACAGGACAAAGAAGATATCTGGTGTTCAGAAGTTTGGTAATGTTGCCAGGGTTACAGTAAACGTACAAACAATGTCCATGGGGTCTCCAGTTATTACACCTGCCCCCAAACCCACAGTCTCTGCAGATGGCAAAGTAACTATCAATGTCCATGTGGAAGCAGCAGTTAAGCCCGTGGAATCCCTTAATATTGTTGGAGGGGATCCTCACAAGTGTTTTGAGATAATCCCCTTAGGTGTGCAGGGCAGTGACTTCCAGGTGATCTCTACAAAGAGGATTATCTGGTCTCAAACTCCTTTTGGGATGAATCTGTCCCTTCAAGCTAAAGACAGGAGCTTCCCAAGTTTGTTCTCTCCAATTACAGAAATCCATGTTCCAGCCTATCATTACAGCCCGTTGGCATTTGTTGAAGATACCTACATTGTCACACTGAGTGAATTTTCACCCCCTAAAACTCATGTAGTTAAGGTTTCTGTCACCTCGGTACCTTATAATGTTACTTTTAGTATAAAAAATAACCCAGATAGCACAAAATTCAAGATAAATCCCAAAACAGGAATTATCATAACAATAGACACATTTGACTATGAGAGAAAGGATCGATACGAATTTGATGTAGTGGCCAATTATGGTGAAGCTGAGACCCACATAGTGGTTGAGGTAACAGATGAAAATGACAACAGCCCACAGTTCAGCCATGCCTCGTATCAGGCCACGCTGGATGAAAACACACCTGTTGGCAGCAGTGTTTTGAAAGTAGCAGCCACAGACAAGGATAAAGGTAAAAACGCCTTTGTGACATACACTATTGCCAACTCAGGCCCCTTACCTTTCACAATAGACCCTTTCACAGGTGTCATCTCAACCTCTGAGCATTTAGACTATGAGTTGATGAAACGGCGGTACCATCTGAGGGTTTGGGCCTCTGACAGCGGCAGCCCCTTCAGTCAGGTCAGCGAATGTCCCGTGACCATAACACTGAACAATGTCAATGACAATATCCCTCTGTTTGAGAGGGTGGGCTGCAACACCACTGTACCTCTAGATTTCCCTGTGGGGCACACAGTCGCTGAGCTGTCAGCCATTGATTTAGATGAGCTGCAGCAGCTGGGGTATGTCATTGAGTCAGGAAATGAACTCCAAGTATTTGGTATTGATTCCGTTTCAGGAGCCATCACCCTTAAGCAGCCAATGCCCCTGCGAGCCGGTTCCTTTACTTTGAGAGTGGTAGCCACAGATGGCAAACATGTATCTGAAGCTTCAGTTGTCAGGGTAACCGTCACCAACAGAGGCGATGATGCAACTCTCCACTGCCATGAAACGGGCATTTTCAAACAGCTGACCGATAAACTGATAGAGTCAATCAAACCCATTTTAACCAATCCAGAGGAAGACACATTCTCTGATATTCACATCATCAACCGACATTCTCCTAAGTTTGACTTGAGCATCCCAGGTTCGGTTGACCTCCCTGAGGACTATCCACTCAATTCCACCATTGTTCGGTTCAAGGCAACCGACGCCGACACTGGATTTAACGGTCAGCTTGTGTACGTCATATCAGGTGGGAATGAGGATGGCTGTTTCTCCATTGACCTTTTCTCTGGTGACCTCCAGTTAGTGTGCCCATTGGACAGAGAGAGTAAAGAGTTCTACATTCTCAACATCACTGTTTATGATTTGGGAACGCCACAAACATCTGCATGGAAGTTTGTTGCCGTGAATGTTGTGGATGTCAATGACAGTCCTCCTGGTTTTGATCAGCCCAGATATGTTATTCGTGTGCCTGAAAACACAGAGCTGGACTCCATTATTTTTACAGCTCATGCAACAGATCCTGATGTAGATATGAGCGGAAACGTACAATACTCCTTGCTGATGGCTACTGACCTATTCAGAATTGATGAACTGACAGGTGAGGTGACCGTGACGGGTCATTTGGATCGAGAAACTTCACCCAGGCATGACCTCCGGATTCAAGCAAGAGACCAGGCCAAAACTGGTCCTCAGATGTTCTCCACAATTGACCTTGTGGTGGTTTTACAAGACATAAATGACAACCCACCCAAGTTTGTACCCAAAGTTTACAAAATAAAAGTCCCAGAGGATGTACCTGTGGGAACGCTCCTTGTCTGGATTGAGAGTGTCGACTTGGATCTGGGCAGTGGAGGCCTTGTCACCTACAACCTTAAGAATACAGAGAGTGGGATCTTTAATCTTGACTCCTCCACGGGTGCCTTGACCCTCGAGAGGGAGCTGGACTTTGAGAGGCGGCCAGTGTACAACCTCACAGTTCGGGCCGTTGATCACGGTCTCCCTCGCTCCCTCTCTTCCTCCTGCTTTGTGGAGATTCAGGTGTTGGACGTCAATGAGAACCTCCACAGGCCAGTGTTCTCAGAGTTTGTGTACCAGGCCAGAGTGATGGAGGATGCAGCAGTTGGGACAACAGTGGTAACGCTTACGGCGTCAGACAAGGACCTGGGCAGAGATGGAATTGTCAGGTACCACATCAATGATGGCTCTGGTCTTGGAGTGTTCGCCATTGATGAGGAAACAGGTAAGAAAAATCCTGTGGTTTTGCTTTAGAGTAGTTTTGAACAGTAAATTGATCCTGACCCTCCTAAACTTTCTTATATAATTTGACTCACTTGTGGTGCCCCTGTTTGCCTGACAGGAGTGACTAACATCAGGCCACAGGAGGAATAATGCCCCCCCAGGGCAGAGGTCACATGTAGTTTCCTTTAGATACCAATATGATGAGACACATACGTATTTGACCAACATGATATTTCCCCTGGGGTGGTTTGGTTCTATTTTCACATCAGCATATCCTTTGCAGGTGATACCCTGCGACCTCGCGATACAGCGTAGTGCATTCCTTTAACCTGCTGCAGCACTTACGGCTCAGATAAAATCAGGGCAAATGGAGTTCGCTGTCATAACGGCACTGTGCTGAAATACATTTCCTTTTCTGTGTTGCTAGTTTTTTAAGCTCTCCCTCAGGATATCCAAGTTTAAACTGCTGCTGAATGCAGCTATGTGCAAAAAAGTTGACCTCACTTGTTTTTAGACCGCTGGCAGACCATCACTATACTGTGTCATGTTGTGTACTGTTGCTGTGCCTTTGGATGTTGATGAGCACCTTAAGCTTTATGGATGTCAAAGTGATCGATATTTCCTCCAAGGTCATTACAGTCATTGAGTATAACATTGATTATACTTGATTAGTGTTTGATTCTGAGGCACAGCAGCAGGTTAGAACCAAGTAAATGCTGGTGTATTCACAAGTGAAAACTATGATTTACGTGATCAGTTAATCCTAATCTAACACCCTGTCATGTGCCTCAGGTGTGATTCGTACAACAGAGACGTTAGACCGGGAGATGATGCCTCACTACTGGCTCTCTGTCTATGTAACTGATATGGGAACAGAGCCTCTGATCTCATGGACCCACGTCTTTCTGGAGGTCTTGGACGTTAACGATAATGCCCCCGAACTTTCTCAGCCAGTATATTTTGGATCCGTCCAGGAGAATGTGGACACGGTCAAGGCGGTTGTCCGGGTGTCCGCCACAGACGTGGACACATCCTCTGAGGAGAAGCTTTCCTTCCAAATGCTGGAATCTCATCGCACATACTTCGATGTTGATGCCAAAACAGGTAATTAAGGCTGATCAAGCAGGAACATTGTCTACTATAACAGAAATAATTTTCTTCATCATAATAATATAAGATGATATCTGTTGACAACACATGCAATAGAAACAAAGGACATTTTCTTTCAATTTGCAGTTTTTCTTTTCTATTTTACTAAAAATATTTACCTAATCTGATATTTTTGTCTAAAGACTCAGTCTGTAAATGTTTTCTGTCATGATCAGAAACTGAGGCAGTGGGCATGGGGCTTTCAAATGCCTTGTGAAATGTTTCCGCAACTTTAAGACATTTAATATTCTTTCCCAGAATAATTTTTCCCAGGGTGCTGCTGTTTTACATTCATGCCTCAGTGTCTGGTCTGTGTCACTGGAGATCAATTCAGATGCTGATGCAGCAACCTGAGCCAGTACCAACATGATTATAGATTCATTATCATCATTTAAAAACCTATTTTATTATGATTGTACCTTTACATCAAATGGAAAATTCAATATAATTTGCACACACTACTTTTATATTCATTCAGTGGAAATGAAACTGAAATCTTCCAACATGTAGGCAGGTGTCGTTAAGGACTTAAAGTGATTACAGATAATAATCTGTAATTATTTTTTTTGTAATTCTCAAAATGATCCAATGGACAAAGTATGTACTCGTGATGGTATATATGCAAACATTCCTCCCATTTTCTACCTTTGCTGCTATTCCTTCCTTATCTGACCGTCACCCAAAGCCTGCTGGCCAGTTGGAAAATGGTTAATATCTCCTGATCTATAGTTGCAAGTCTGAGCAGAACCTGGGTGTGTCGCAGAGAGGGTTGAGTTGAACAGGAAACTTCATCATGAGAAACTCATCTGTAATCTGAATCCATCTCTGAATCCATCTTCCCCAGGATTTGCGTTTTTAGGTTTGACAGTTGTATCTGAGTCATCTGGTGCAGACTTTGATGTTCACCTAAATGAGTGCAGCATTAGCTCTTATGCTACAAGCTGCTACAAGCCCAGTCCTCTGATGTGATGAGCAGGTAGCTTCGGTGTTTGTCCACACCCTGAGGCCAGTATACCAAAGGATTAGAGACAAGGAGGGCCAGTCGTGTTAATGTAGAGACGTCACACAAAGGGAAGGGAGGTGGCAGACCCATTAACACAAGCTTCTTTTGTGTAAAAGCTGGTGTACTTGATATTAATTTGCTCATGCACACTAGCAGAGGATTGTGTTTGGTGGAAAAAGGTTTTTTGTGTTGGATTTCTGTAGTTAAGTCTGAGGTGTCTTGAATGTAAATGACCTCAGTTATGTAGAAAAGCTATTGAACTTATTACTTTATACTGTAACCTCACCATTATGTGGTCAGACTTAGCCTCACGGAGCTACTGAAGGCAACTCTTAATGTTTCAGCTACAGTGATGTTGAAACAAACTTGTGATATTGTGACAATAACCCAATAACATATCAGTTATTTCTGGTTGTGAAGAAGATAAAGTGAAAGTTAAGTGATCTGTGCACCTGGAGGGAAGCTGTTAGAGCAGCACAATAATGAACACGCTTTAGAAGTTTAAAGCTAAAGGGAATTTATATGAGCGGTAGGAAAACCACTGGAAGGAAATGTTGACATTCACACAAATGACCTGACTTTTCAGTTTAAGGTAGCAGCGCTCCAGCTTCAGTAACTGTGCAGGTGATCAGGGAGTGCCAAATGACCCAAATGAGTGAAAATCACAGTCTGTCGGTTGTGTAAATCCAGTGTAGGTCTCAATATGAGTTCCACAGAAAAGCTGTTTGTTGTCAAGGTCAGGCAAGTTCGCAAATTCCTCAGTTGAGCAGAGAGCCTCTAAGATCCTTGAATCAATGTGTCGTGAAGCAGCTTGCTTTAGTTTCTGTTTTTTACATTTCATGTTCATAAGCAAGAAACTGAGAAGTGGTAAAGGAGAAGGTCTGGAGAAACAAAACAGACCAGTAAATGTATGTGCTGAGCTGTGTTGTGTGAGTATCACACTGATTTATCTCTTTAAAAACACATCAGTGAGCCTCAGTGCTGCTCTGGCCGACACCAACACCAGTCATCCTCCTGTTGGTCTGCTTTGTGAACTGTTTTTAAACATGAAATAAGCCGGGGCTTATCATTTCACTTCTTTTGCTCCAGGCTGTTTTTCCCTTCTGCCTCTATCTCCGTCAAGTCAAGTCAAAGGGTTTGGGATAAATGAAAAAGTATCACTGCTTTTGAAATCTATCTTTGCCTTAATTTTCACCACAGAGAGGAAATCTGTCTGTTCCCCTCATTTAGGAAACATTAGCACAGAACTGCATGTGTCACGTTTTGTATCTTGAAAAGTTTTGTCCACACTAAATGGCTGCATTGATCAATTATCACAGTTAGTCAGACAAACAGTGTGGAGTTTTCCATCTCAGATCAGATCAGATAGTGGGGGTGTCAGCCAGCAGGGTAATTTTGTGGTCTTAATTGAAGAAAGACACTCCCCATCTAAACCAAGACTTGCAGGTTGTTATGTTTGATATGTTTGTTATGTTTCTTTGTGCTTTGTCGAGGCTGACAGCCTCCCCCCCCACACACTGATATTTCTGAAATTTTTCCATGTAATTTAAGACATCTGCTATCAAACAGAATGCTGACAGGGCTCAGGGAATGAAGGAAAGGCTACATAAAACCCAAACCAAAAAGATGGGAGGTAGGCGCTGTGGAATTGCAGTGAATCGAGAGAGAAAGACGAGGAGACAAACAGACGGGTCCTGACATGTCAGACTCTGCTGTTTATCTTCACGTGGTTTTGATGCAGTGGAGCACTTCAAGTGAAACCAGGCGCTGAGGGAGAGATGAGGCCTTGCCCCTCATTCCCACGCCTGCACTAATGATAAAAACACCCTTAGTCCCACCTGTCCTGTCCTAATGATTTCCTCCCAGCAGGGCTTGTTTGCACTGTCGTAATCAGGGGGCCTTTCACTTCACTCTGGTCCTCAGCTCTGTCTGCTCCTCCACCGACTCCTCCTGATGACCCTCATTAAGTAAAAGTTATGCTCCAACAGCAGAGAGGAAAAGTGCTGCACCCATGCATGTATGTTAGTAGGAGTACAGTCGTACCATCAGCAGTAACAGCAGTCATCGTGCAGAGAGGTCCTGTTAGTGCTATATCTTTTTAACATTATAACATTATACAGGTGAATAATTATTCATGTGTAAGCAGCATTCTGAAGTTCATTCAGCTAATTTCATGTACCATTTTAATTTTATTTATTTATTCTCCTTATGAGTAGTTATGTAAACTGGAAATACTTGAGTGAATGTTCTCTCCACTGCTGCCAAGCCCTGAGGCTGACACCATAGATGCTAAATAGTCCTCTGAGCTGCAAGCTTTTGAGGGAGGGGTAAGAAGTTAATTAGCACAAAACAGAAAGTAAACAGGAAGGTGCATGTCCTGGTGAGCTGAATACTGCCAGAGTTAGAAAGTGCTGCTGCCCCAGCTCAGAAATACATCCAGACAGCTTCAGATCAATCAGATCATCTACCAGCACCTTTCCCCACATGTCTGCGATCCATCTCGTGTCACTCTCTCCCCGCTCAGGAGAGTACATCAGAACGTCCAACCTCAGACAGGCATTAATCAAACTTTATTTGTGTAGCAGCTTTCTCAGAGGTGCAAGTCAAAGTGCTTTACAGATGACTAACGACAGCTGCATGACCACAACCATTGGTGAACCATTTCATCATTTCCTGTCTGCCTCCTCACGTCACTGTCCAACAAAGGCAACCATACCAAAGCATGGACATGTGAAAAGTGAAATTACCAACATTATTTGTTCACTGTTCTTGTATTATATGTCTGGGGGTAGAGTTTGTAAAGATGCCAGCCTAGTAACCCCCCTGTGATGCTGTTTACAGAGTCTGTACGAAATGTTATACTCTGCATAATGACAGTGTTTAGACATAAAATTAGATTTCTTGCTGGGCAAAAGTTGAGGTTTCAAACGCACACAGACTCCCAACAAACAGCTGTACAGCAGCTAAATGAGTGTGAAAACCTGCCGAGCCACATAGTTTATATCAGGATATGAACGCTGAGTCACCAAACCGCCGGTGGTTTCTGTCAGCTCGTCAGCAGCGCCAGCTCAAACCCAACCGCATGGTCGCTCTGCTGGCAGACAGAGAGCTCTGCGATTGGTTGTTTTGGCCAAGCAATGATTTAACGTATGAGGAGTAATTGAACTGGGTGAGTGTTGAGTTTCCTCAGACCTGAGAGCAGGCGTACATCACTTCTCTGTCGCCAGAACAGACGGGCCGTAAACAAGCAGCATGACCAAGTCTAAAGGCTGCTGCATCATGGTTTGACTTCAATATAGGATTTATCTACTTTACCAAAGGGAGAGAGAGAGACACAGAGAGAGAGAGAGAGACAGAGAGAGAGAGACAGAGAGACAGAGAGACAGAGACACAGAGAGAGAGAGAGAGACAGAGACAGAGAGAGAGAGAGAGAGACAGAGAGAGAGACAGAGA
>NC_092020.1:26170393-26225393 GCF_042242105.1 Pempheris klunzingeri
GACAGACAGAGAGAGAGAGAGACAGAGAGAGAGAGAGACAGAGAGAGAGAGAGAGAGAGAGACAGACAGACAGACAGAGAGAGAGAGAGACAGAGAGAGAGAGAGACAGAGAGAGAGAGAGAGAGAGAGAGAGAGACAGACAGACAGACAGACAGAGAGAGACAGACAGAGAGGATGTAAATCTAGTGTTACAGTATATTTTGGTGACCTGTCAGATTCTGTGACCTGCAGTTTGTTGAGATTTAGACGAGAAGTGTTGTTCGTCCTCTTAGAAGCAGGTAAAAAGAAGCAGGTAAACTAAAAGGACGATCAGCTCTTCATTCTGTATGTTTTCTGTATTTTAGACCTCAGAGTGTGAATTAACAACAGTCTAATTAGAGCAGCCTCTTTGCTGGATGGGCTGCTGTTATCTGTCGATCAGTTCGGTGTCAGGAGTCAGTCTTCGGGTTTAGGTTTAGGTTTAGGTTGAGGATTAAGGTTAGAGTTAAGCTTAGACTTAGTGTAAGGGTCAGCGTTCCTCCTCTGGCCTCTGCTCTGTTTAAATTAGTGTTTTTTGGTCTAAATCTTTTATTTTTTGGGCCTCATTTTCCCAGTGAAAGGTTTAACAGACCAGCACCAACAAGAACAACAGCAGAAACAACATCCATAAAACAAAGTGTGTTTGTTTAGGTGCAGTCAGCTCTGTTACTGTTACACACACACACACACACACACACACACCTACAATAACAGAAGCAGTAACACTCCTAAGTGTCTGTATGTTTGTTTTGGTGTAATTAGCACTCTCACTTCCCCGGACCAACACTCACACACACTAACGGTATTGATTCTGTCTGTGTGTGTGTGTGTGTGTGTGTGTGTGTGTGTGTGTGTGTGTGTGTGTGTGTGTGTGTGTGTGTGTGTGTGTGTGTGTGTGTGCAGGTGTTATCAGCACTCTCTCAGCCTTGGATCGGGAGGATAAAGCAGAGCACAGTGTCGAGGTGAGACTCTCATAAACATCATCTTCACTTCCCTTTGGACTGATGCTGAAACAGGGACTCTGCTGTGTTATGGTGAATCAGAGCCTCAGAGTATCAATAAATCCATAACGTTACTCAGCCTGCTCTACACGCCGCGACTCATGTCTGCTCTGCTCAACACTCATGCAACAACAACGAGATGCAGCCTCTGTCTCAGGGGATGTAACTGCAGGATGGGACCAGGATTTGGCCACTGAGTCAAACAGTAAGGCTGAGCTGCTCAAACTATGAGCAGGAAAACATCCCAGGGAGGAGATCATTCACAGACCATTAAGAAAAGTCATGTCCGATGTCTTTTCAACTGTAAAACTTGGTGCCATTTTATTGTTACTTTGATACCAAAATGTAGACAGAAGTTTTGTTATGTTTAGACAGATGTTATAAATATTAAGTCAGTTTACATCCTAAAGAAAAACCATGTGGGGGTGGAGAGAAGCTGGGGACAACCTCTTCAGATCCTTAACCACTGCAGTGACATAAAAGTCCTAATTTCATTGTTCAGTCTGTAAAATGCTTTAAAATGGCATTCTGACAGGAGCCCAAACACTAAAGATGTCAAATGTGCTCTTGCATATGACAAAGAAAAGCAACAAATTCTCACACTGAAAAGCTGAAACCAGAGAATTTGGCATTTTTGCTTTAAAATGGACATTTAGTGGATTATTAACATAACGATAGATAATTAAGTCATTAATTAATTGACTGGTCATCACTGCTCTGATTCCCAACACATCACAGCCCACACAAACTTAGTTGTGCTGAAGAAATCCTCACACTGTCAGGTTTACATCTCATTATCAGTAAGTGCACAATGTATTTTTGTATTTGGGTTAAGTGACCCTTTAACTGGAGGGACCAGCGTCTTCTTCCATCACTGCTGAAAACACAGCAGCTGTTTCTGTTTATGTCACCTGATGAAATGTTTCAGGCAGGATTTAAAGAACTAGATCTTCCTTCTAGGTGTTTACATGATGATCCATCAGTTTTCTTCTACATTTCCTTCACAGCCTGTTTTCTCAGCACTGAGAGTTACTGAGGGGGTTTAAATCTGAAAGTACGGTGGCCGGGAGGTGCAAAACAAAATTACAAGACGTGAAACACTTTTACAAACGCCGAGACAAATTTACAAGTGACTTTTTCAACCGGAAAGGGAATGTACTGCGTTAATCGGCTCATATGTTCGCCACAAAACGGGCAAAAGACCGCTTGACTGCCGTCCATCGTGGGTCGCCATGAACTCCTTATCACTTCCGGTTCTACTTGACAGTTGGTACATTCCCTTTCCGGTTGAAAAAGTTACTTGTAAAAGTGTTTCACGTCTTGTAAATTTGTTTTCTAAAATGTAAATTTGTCTCCAGCTTTGTAAAAGTGTTTCTCGTATTGTAAAATTGTTTTGCACCTCCCGGCCACCGTAGAAAGCGCCCTGGATGACAGTCAATGAGTTCTGTCATCATGGAATAAAGTTTACTTCAGTACTGACCCTCTTTCTTCTTAATTCTAGGTAATAGTTTCAGATAATGGATCTCCATCTCTGCGCTCCACCGCCACCGTCGTGATTCGAGTTCTAGACGCCAATGACAACCGGCCAAAGTTCACGGACAAACTTTTCCACGTCAAGCTGCCTGAACAGCTCCACCAGGCAGGCAAACAGGAAGTGTGCAGGATGGTTGCCCGTGACGATGACGAGGGCTCGAACGCTGTGGTGACCTACAAACTCCAAGACAATAAGGACGAGCGTTTGGAGATAGATGCAGTGACGGGGGTGGTGACATCACACGGTGACTTCTGGCCCGGAAACTACAGTATTCTCACGGTGGGTGTTCACGACTGCAGTATGACGCCCACTGCACGGCACTGTGGTGTGATTATGCTGTGTTTTGGAAATTTCTCCATCGGAGGACTAATAAAGGAATATCTTATGTTATAAAGATGCTAAATTAGAAGCCAGTCATCACTCAGAGAGGGAAAAGCTCCGCAGGACTTCACAAACACCAGAACAGTCATTAAAAGACTGTTTCTCTTGATGTTCGGCACCTTTACAGATATAATGGTAAAGAATGGGTAAAAGTTAGAAGAACCTCTCAACAGTCTGCCCTCATTTCCTTTAAAATCTAAAAAATCTTTCTTTTTAAAGTGATGCTGAATCTTTTGGTGGAGAAACAACAGTCGAAACACTCAAAAAAGGCTGAAAATCATGAAAAAAGCCACCTGATGTTGGACTTTTCCACCCAGCTAACCACTCCAGCTCTACTCTACATGTTATAAAGTCTACACTATGACATGACAATCATTTTGATTTGGGTGCCGTCCCAACAGGTGTTTCTTGGCCTGTGGTAGTCGATGGGCTCCCTCAGAGCTCCAGGATCGTCCTCCAGGACTTCTACTCTAATAAAACCCCCGTTAAAATATCACTTTCATTTCTATTTTAATTTCCAGATTAAAGCTACAGACCAGGGCAGCCCATCACGCTCGTCCACAGCCAGACTTGACATCGAGTGGATCGCCCGCCCGCCTCTCGCCACTGAACCAATCACATTCGACGAGCCCCACTTCACCTTTGCCGTCATGGAAACGGAGCCTGTCACTCACATGGTGGGCATCATCATGACAGAGACGCATCGGCAGAGGTGGTTCGATATCATAGGTGAGGGGGAAATGAGCACACACACACACACACACCGTGGTATTGAGCTGAGTATTGATCAGAGAAAAACAGAATAAACTTTGAGCTCTGATGAAAAACAAGCAGCATACAAATGAGGGTAATCATCTCAAATAGAAGACGAAGGCTGGAAAACAAAAAGCTGCTCACAACAAATAACTCAAATAACAAGAAAGTGCAGAAAAGAAAAAGCTGCTGAAGTGAGTGTGTGCCACCAAAGCACTGCCTCAGCCCGAACAATGACCTCCACATGAGCAGGAGAGGAGCTGTTTCCCAGTGATCCACAAAGCCCTGCATCAGTGGACAATGTGGGAGCAGAGCAGGTGAGGTTTGGGTTGTGTTTACCATTACCGTTCACCGTTACCAGGACTTATTTTGTGATGATGGTGGAGGCACTCAACATGTTCAAGGGGAGGCTGCATGTTTACTGGCTGAAAGAAAACCGAGGCCATCACTTCATCCACTTTGAGATTGCCTGTGAATGACCTCGGCCACCTTGGATATCTATGTATGTCCCCACACATGAACATTTCACACAAAGACTAAGAGGAAACAGTCAGACGTGTCCTCATGTGATGTATCAAGTTTCATACAGTCACATTTATAAATCTATAAACTCTAGATAGATAGATAGATCATAAATAAACACAAACAGATCATTAATACAACCTTGCCACAACAGAAGCTGCAGTGAGGGATGAAGAGAGAGGAACGGGGGAGTTGGAAGAGGAGAGGACAGCATGACATTTTCCCTCTGTGAGGATAAATCAGCAGCATTCCTCCTCTTATCACCTGCCAGATCACCACAGGAGGGCCCATTCCTCAGCCTCCCCCTCTCCCCTGTCCCTTCTCCTCAGGCCCAGCCACCATGAGGACAAGTGTCTTTAGGACAAATAAAAGGCTTGACAACACATTCAGCTGAAGAGGAAACAGCCCTGTGACTCAGGAGGAGTCAGTGTCTCGTTCCCTTTGAGCCTCCCAGGAAAAAACAAGAGGGTTTGCCAGGTGAGGGTGGGGGGGGGGGGGGGGGGGGGTCGTCCTTCTGTCCGCTTTGCTGTGCCAAGGTCACTCTGTGCCAGAACTGGACCGAACACAACAGGCCCTCTGTGCTTCCCTGAAGGGAAACAGGGCTTCTGACGCCTGACAAAACCTGAGTGAGTGAACATTACATAAGGTTTCATGAGACGTCCTCATTGGAAAGTTAGTACAAGTTGCAGCTGTCTGATATGTTTCTGTATTGTGGTCATAGTATCATAGAAGACGAACTATAAAGTGTGCTTGTTGTTTATTCCACGTGGGCAGCAGCTCTCTGCTCCATCACTCACACTCAAGTGTTTTTACTGGTGGATGGTTGTGCAGCGTTCTTCTCCCTGTGTGGTCTGTGAACGCAAAACTGTAATTTACTCTGATGGCCTGTCAGCTGTCAGATCATCAGCCAGTCCTCCATTTCTCTCTCCTCTCTTTTCCTTTTTCTGTTCTTTTCTTCTAATTGTATTGTCGACGTTTTAATTTCCACTTTGCTTTGATGAGACCGGAGACTGCCCCACCCAACACACACACACACACACACACACACACACACACACCATCGGGAATCCTGACCCTCATCTCAGCTCCAGCAGATGAGGGTGTGTTGTTGTGACACAGGACTCCTGTCCCATGCAGGTATAATCGTGGTATTTTTCTCTACCTGTACCCCCCTCCTCTCCAGCAGCAGAGCCCAGATGCCTATCGAGCCGCTCTGGCCATGAGATAACCCAGCGTGACGAATGAGCACTTCCCTCGAACATGCTGCGTTCAGAGCTGGGTGGAAACATTAGACTATCAGAGCTCCCTGGACAGAAATCTGTGAGAGTCCCAGCTGGGGGTGATGTGGTTGGGATGGGTGTCAGCGCCTGCAGGGCCGAGGCCGTGGCCTCTGCAGGAGGACGAGCTGCTCTTCACTTCATTAAAGGACCGGACCAAAGTCTAAAGGAGTAGTTTCAAAAGAAAGAAATACACTACACACGACAGGATCCATTCCAGGAAATATACATTTACAGCCAGAAGTAAATGACATCTGTATTTCCCAGTATATCAAATATCTCGCAGCACAATAAATTAGCACTAGATTCTGAATACGACTAAAAGATCAGCTTTGTCTTGAGGTAGTGCATTCTGGTACTGGAGACTTTGGCTAGAGGAAAGCCTCCAGGGTTTCGCTCTAAGCTAGCTAGCAGCATTTTCATCTCAGGGAGGTGTCTGTCTCTTTAGTGTCCAAATGTCTCACTTGTTCTGTCTTTGGAGTGTAGCAGCTGGTATTAAGCGGCTTCACAGCTGCTGGAAACAGTGACTGGAAAGAATCAGAGCTACTGGACCTCAACCTCCCTCTGATCTTCTCTGTCAAGCTCCATATAAGCCAGAGCTGAAGGAGAGTCAGGGACGGCCTGTTAGATGGCTGATGGGCTGCTGTGACCCAGATAAATGTACAGCAGATGGATGACAGAATGGATGGAGGAATTAAAATGTCAGTGAAATTCCTGCATAAGGGTGTTTTGTCTGTGTAACATAACATTTTGCATGAAGTCTTTTTCTCCCAGTTCAGTAAAAGTGGGAGTGGAAGTTTCATCCTTGGCAAGGATATCATTTCCTCTTGAAGATGATCAGTAAAGGGAAACATTGATTTCACAGTACATCTTCTTGTCCTCGTGTGTTGAGACCACAGCCGCTGATGTGTGATGCTGCGCCTGATTCAGCTTTTTTCTCCTGTGAAAAGCTTCCTGAGTGCTGCTGTGTTTCTATAGGAAGTCAATCCAGGGCTTTGGAAAAGTAAATCAGTGCAACTGAGCTGTCTGTGGCTGGTTAGTCCGCAATGCTTCAGCTCAGGCATTAGGCCTTAACTGACATAAATAGTCCTCTGGATGTCCCAATTATCTACCAATCAAGAACAAACAGAGAGAGTGTGCTTAGTGTGAAACAGGGAGGATGGAAACAGAACAATAGGTAGAATATTGGAGAAATTTATTTCACATCTTTTCACAAAGATGCTAAAATGATTTCACTTGAAATGGAGCAGTAACGAGTAGGGATATTATGTGTTCAGGCCATCGCAAGGTGGATATCTCAATAAACACCATCTGTTTGAGCAGGCATGAGGTTTACCTTTCTCACACCCATACACACTACCTCCTGAGAGGGGAAAGAGAGAGAGGAAGAGAGGGATGAGGAATGAGGAGAGAAGAGGATAAAGGGAAACAGATGGACGAAGTGAGTCAGTGTTGCTGCAGGTTTAAAGCACAGTGTGTTGCAAAGTTAATAACAAATGAAAGATGGAACAATCAGCAGTGTGTCCCTTGTTCATGGTATCGTGGATCCTAAACGTTGGAACAGCTTCCTCTTCCCATCAGATCTGCTGAATCTGGGGTTTCAACTCAATTTATTTTGTATAGCCCAATATCACAACAGAGTCTCACAGTGCTTTACAAAGTTCACTGAAATAAACAAGTGTAAGCGAACAAACAATCTAATAAAGAGTCCAGCAGTCGATGAGGCCAATGGATCAGTCCGGTGGATCAGTCCGAGGCATCACCTGCCCTTTATGACCCTCCTTCTTCGGGGAGGAAAAACTCAAAAAACCCGAATTGAATTGAATTGAATGTGACACTTCCTGTTTCCTGGCTTCCTTTGAAAGCTTTTCATCCTCTTTCCTTTCTTGGTTTTGTTTGTTGAATCACAGCTGGTGTCATTTAGTCTGTGCAGTGCAGCACTGTAACTATTAAAACACAAAACCAACTTTTAAATGCCTCCAGTTTAAATTTGATGTCAGACAACACTTACTGCATAACAGACTGTGTGTGTCTGTAGAGTGGGACCAGTGCTGAAGGACGTTGGACCTTTCAAAGCTCCAGAGTGGATTGTTAATTACAGCGCCCCCCACAGGGAAATCACTGCAATGCTTCAGGCACTGAAGGACGAAGCTAAGATGCAGAGTCTGACAGATGACCTGAGATATTTCAGCTGGCAGCTGGACACGGCCTGATTCATGACCTCAACTGTAGATGAAATAAACCTTTCTCTGTCTGTCTCCATCCGTCTCTCTCTCAGGTGGTGATGATGAAAAGGACTTTGATATCCAGAGAAATTCGGGAACCATCTCCATCGCCCGCCGACTCGATGCCTCTCGACGCTCCAACTACAACATGACGGTGCGGGTCAGCGATGGCCACCACAGTGCCACCACACAGGTCAGAAACAGAAAGGGAAAAATACACGACTTCCATAGAAACAACTTCACCTGGTTTATCTAAATGCACCAAATGAGAATCCTATTTTTCCTGATGCCTGGACTGAATAATTCCCTACAGAGAATCCTCAGCTCTGACTCTCTGCACAACCAAACACATCATCATATCCACCCTTTTGTGTTCACACCAAAGTTAAATAGTATAAAGTATAAATGAATTAACATCTAAAAGGTGTTTCACATTGATCAGCTCAGCTCACATTTTGAGAGGTGAGAATGGGATGTGTAGAAACACCAAAGGATTGGTTTAAAGACAGAAGGAAGCAAATGCGGTCCACAAGGTGCACCACATCAAAGAAAGTGGTACATGTGCCGGCACCTTAAAGTCACTGTGCACATCAGCCCAGTGAGCTGCACCAGCAGCTTCCAACAGAACCATCCAACACCGTTACACGTGCTCATTTCAATGGTTCAGAATCTAATCTGACGTCCTGCAGGCAGCAGCAGCGGCTGAGCAGCTGCATGTGAAACATATTTGATGCTGTTCATGCTGAGCATCCATTTTCTCAAACCCTGTGTATTCCATCTCCAAACTGCAGGCCTACATCCGTGTGCTGGACATGAATGAGCATCGTCCTGTCTTCCTGAAACCGCTGTACAAGGTGAGGCGCATCAGAACGCAGGAGTGCTGTTGGTCCTCTGTAATATAACATAGTGTGTTTTAGGGTTTACACAGCAAAACTACAGTATCTAAGATAACTAAAGCTAAAGACTTTCTGCCATGTCCCCCACCAAAAGCTGAGAGACATGCCAAAAGTGTCAAAAGACACAAAGGACAAACGTGTCCCGCACTTCGTTAGCCGTAACCCTAACGTAGTCCTATCTTTACTTCTATCAGTGGGATAATCAGATGAAACCAGTATAATGATGCCATGGAGTCAGACAGTTAGCTGTGCATGGACTATTCTTGACTTGAGGCCCATTTTTTAGCCTGTATTGGTTCACATTTTAATTACTGAAATGATGCCGAATGAGTAGTAAGCAGCACCTGTTGGCAGTGTGCCCATGGATGTCCATTTTCATGATGGATGGATGGACAATGGATAACCACTTGGTAGTCAAATGAAAAATGACAAAAAAAGAAATCTTTTCCCCTTCTACCTACAGAAGTGTTTGCATTTTAAGTTATATATGAGGAGACTAACTCCTAACCATGACTTGTTGCAGCCATACTGATCAATGCCATTCAGGCTTGGGAGGCCATGCTGTTGATTTCTGTTCTGTTTCTTGTGAGTTTTTGTGGTAACCAGGAAACTAGTAAGAGACTGTGAGACATCCCACATTGAATTTAAATGTAGACACATGTTGGTAATTATTCTAGATCTAGATCATTCTTTACAGTGACTATCAGGACATCCAACAGACAGTACAGGGCTGCTGCATCAATGTTGTTTTCTTAATCTTAGTAATCTGCTCCTGTTTCTGTAGTTATTGTTCTTACACTATAATTTCTTGTGCTCAAAATGCTATCTCTTCTTACTCAGCCCACCTTTTTGAATAAAAATAGTATTTTGAATTGAAACATCAGGAATTCAGTGTCAGGCCCTGTTGTTTGGTGTGTTTTTTCGGTCAACACCTTGAGAAACCCTCATTTTCTCGTCTGTTCCATGTGATTAAGGTGAGGGTTCCTGAGGACACCTCCCCTTGGAAGGATATCCTGCAGATCAGCGCACAGGATGCTGACACCAACAGTAAACTGGTGTACTCCATCCACAGCAGCATCCATCCCGACAGTACCAAATTCTTCCATCTGGACCCAAAGAGTGGAGTCCTGGTGATGACCGAGGAGCTGGACTTTGAGATGATCTCTGTTCATACGCTCATCGTTATGGTAATGATGACACATTGACCTCAGTCGAACAGCATCTTATGAAGATAATCAAATACATCACATCATTTTTATTATGAGTCAAAAATATGGAAGACAGTGTTCAAACTTATGATAAATTATAATAATAAATATTATCTCTGTAACACCACTGAGACAAGAAACACAGCTTGAAGTGTTTTATTGTTACTATTTTCTAAATTTTCTTTTTCTATTCTTTTTTGTCATTATATCTGAAAGCATCTGTTGTAACTGTAAAATTACTTTGGCCCACCTTTGTTGTGCTCTATAAATCCACTAACTTCACATAAAGACAAAACTAAAATAAACATCTGGAAAGAAAAAAAAATGTAAAAAAAACAAATAGTTAAGAAAACCCTCTCATAGCACAGTTCATTTATTAAGTTCATTATTATCTAATGCCTGATTCTTGCTCATGTGGGGATTCTTAAATCCTTAATTTTGAATTCTTGAATTGTCGAGTTTCCGAGTCGAGACTCAAAACTCAAAACTCGAGACTCAAAGACTATCTGTGTCTGCTGCTCCTCAGGTGCGTGACCAGGAGATCCCAGTGAAGAGGAACTTTGTGAAAGTGGTGATTCATGTGGAGGACTGTAACGACCACTCCCCAGTTTTTCTTAGCCCCCGCTACGAGGCCAGCATCTCCAACCTGGCCCCCACAGGGTCCGAGGTCATTCGGGTCAAGGCCCTGGACAAAGACATAGGCAGCAATGCTGACATCAGCTACTCCCTGCACTCAGGTAAGCATCAAAGGGGCTATTTTTGTCTTTTATTTATGCTCGCCTCTTGTCAGCTTCACACTGCTTTACATTCATTCAGTTGCATGTATTCACACCTGGGAGCTGCCACCATTTTTTAACAGTGGCTGCTGGGAACTGCCTCAGACAACCACAGCTTTCGAAAGTCGACTGCTTAGCTCCTCTGAAGCAGCAAGTTCAAGGGCACAGTGATGAAACCTAACAGAGGAAGGAGTTTTTCAATGCCAAACTCATGTGTTCCTGTTTGGGATTTGAATTTTTAACCTCCAGGTCCTCCTCAGTCCTCCTCAAATCTCTGCAGAAACTATATAACACATTGTGCCTGCAGTGTCAAACATCCATCTAATACTGTCTCAGATTCAGCCTCTAAAACTTTTTTCATAAAACTAAACAACAAAATCAGTCAAAAGGGTGAGATTGTGATATTTCTGCTGTACTGCAGTAGTATCACTGCACTAGAATCAAGAACATGTTTCTTAGCCAGGAGCAGTGACTCCCAAGCTATTACCAAAGCGTTGTAGTATTCATTTTAAGAAATTAACTTTAAGACTGAAAAACAGATAAATGACCTGTAAAATATTTCCTAATAATAACTGATATATTGTTATTATTCAAACTGTAGCCTGTAAGACAGGTGTGTTGGAGATTAGTGTGGTTTCCTGCACGCTGTCTGCACAAAAGAAAAGCATTAAAAAAGCAGCAACATTTCAATTACTGAAGGGATTTAAGGCCTATGACTCAAACGTAGAGTAGCAGCATCCAAATGATAACAGTAAAAGCACTTTAGACTAGTTGGTAGGAGTAATACATTACTTTCTCTCCACCTGCAGGGAATATCGAAAACATCTTCTCTATAGATCCCAAGATGGGCTCCATCAGTGTGTCTAAACCTTTGGACCTTCAGCCTCAGGACCAGTTCCACCTGACGGTGAAGGCCACTGACCAGGGCTTCCCTCAGCGCAGCGACCTCTGCTCCGTCCACATTCACGTCTGCATCTCCGACCAAACCCCACCCACCTTCCCCTCGGATGAATACCTGACAGAGATCAGTGAATTAAGCACTCTTGGAACACCTGTGGTCACTATTTCAGCCTCCAGTCCCACTGCAGTGCATTATGGGATAGAAAGTGGCAACTCAAACAGGACATTTCACATCAACCCCTACACCGGCGTGATTTCAATCCAAAAGCACCTTGATTTTGAGAACTGTGCCTCCTATGAGCTCAAAGTTACGGCTTCCACCACAGCTGGAGCCTCGTCCAAGACTCTTGTTTACATCTATGTGATCGATGAGAATGACAATGCTCCTGCTTTTAAGCAGAGGGAGTACCTGGGGCAAATAAGTGAGTCTGCTAATATCAACAGCATGGTAATGGGAGAAAGAAACACTCCTCTAGTCATCCAGGCATCAGATGCAGACAGAGATACAAATTCTCTGCTGATGTATCAGATCCTTGACCCACAGGCCCTGAACATTTTCAAGATAGACCCAAGTATGGGTACCATCTCTTTAATTTCACCAGTTGACTATGAGGCCAAGGCTGAGTATCACTTCACGGTGCAGGTAAAGGACTCAGGGGAGCCATCACTGTATGCAGCGGAGCCTGCCAAGGTCACTGTTCGCGTCCTGGACCTGAATGACTGCCCACCACTGTTCACCTACCCAGTCTATGAGCCATCCATCATCTTCCCGGCTGTCAGAGATACAGAGGTTGTGCGCGTCACAGCCCATGACACCGATTCCGTAGTCTCATATAGCATCACCGAGGGGAATCTTGACAATGCCTTTTCAATTCAGCCCAATACTGGAATCATCACCGTGAGCAATGTGTCAGAATTTAGGCCATTTTACCAACTGGTGGTCAAAGCCTCTGACGGCCTCTACAAAGACTTAGCTACCGTCAAGGTAAACGTAACAAACCTAACAGCCAGCGATCTTGGATTTGAGCAGAACATGTATTCAGCAAGTGTTTCTGAAAATCTTAACACAGTCAAAACTCTGGCGGCACTGAAAGCTAAAGGCTGTTATTTAAATGAGCCTCTGTTATATTCTCTGCTGAACCCAATGGAAAGGTTTGAAATTTCCCAGACATCTGGTGTGCTTGAGACAACAGGTATCCCTTTTGACCGGGAGGAACAAGATGTTTACGATGTAGTGGTGAAGGTACAAGACATGAGAACACCATCAAGGACAGCCACAACCCAGGTCAAGGTTTTTATAGATGATGTCAACGACAACTCTCCTCAGTTTCTAAACTTGCCTTTTTCAATGATGATTTCTGAAGCCTCTGAACCCGGAGATGTTTTGTATCAAGCAACTGCCTTTGACAAAGATCTTGGAGAGAATGGGTCTATCATGTACTCACTGGAGGAGGACTACAACTTATTCAGGATAGATCCTGATGTAGGCGATGTTTCCCTTCAAAGACCTCTTGACTTTGAAGTTCTGAATAAGTATGTGTTGACCATCTTGGCTATAGACGAGGGGGAGCCCAGTCGCACCACAGCGGCACAGCTCAGTATTCAAGTTAGGAATCAAACAAACCCAGTTTTCCAGACTCTTCTGTATCCACTGAAGGTCCCTGAAAATGTCCCCCCCTTCACCACCATCCTACACGTCCAGGCCAGGAATCCAGAAGGCTATCGACTCATCTACAACCTTGAAGAAGAAAATGCCTCAAAACACTTTCACATTGATTTCAAAACGGGTGTGTTGACAGTCACCAACCCTCTTGACTACGAGAGCCAAACTATGCACGTGTTGACAGTTCGAGCGACTGATTCTGTGACCGGAGCCTTCTCTGAGGCCTCCATTGAAATAGAAGTAGAGGATGTGAATGACAACGCTCCAGTTTTCTCAAAGCTATCGTACTCTGTCAACATTGCTGAGGGGCTTCAAATCGGCACCTCTGTGGTACAACTTTCTGCTTCTGACGGCGACTCTGGCAGAAATAAAGATCTTACCTTACAGATAGTGAAAACAGAGAGGAATGAGACTGATTTCTTTGAAATAGACCCCCGTAGTGGGTTGATTGTGACCAAACAGGTGCTGGACCATGAAAACACAAAACACTTTAATTTGAAAATCAAAGCCACTGACAATGGCACTGTTCCTCTTAGTAGTGAAGTCTATGTCTTCATAAACATCACAGATGTCAATGACAACCCACCAGATTTTGTCAGCTCGCAGTATGAAGCCACACTGGATGAAATGGCGAAGTGTGGCCACATAGTCATCAAAATCCAAGCCTCAGATCCCGACACAAGGGATCTAAATAACCTCAAGTACAAAATCCTCTCAGGGAATGAAGGCCGGTACTTCAACATCAATGAATCCTCAGGCATTATCTCCTTTTCTAATGTCTGTAAGAGGAATCTGGATCCTTACTATAACTTGACTGTGGCAGTGTCCGATGGGGTCTTTCAGAAAACAGCACCAGTCAGTATTGACATGATAAACAGTAACAGGCATAGTCCGTACTTCAAGCAGAGCATCTATGAAGCAGAGCTGGCTGAAAATGCAGAGGTAGGAACTCGTGTGATCCGGTTAGCGGCAATCGATCCTGACGATGGGCCATATGGCAGCGTGGACTACACCATCATAAACAAACTTGCCGATGAGAAATTTGCCATTGACAATGATGGGCAAATTGTTACAACACAGTCACTGGACAGAGAGAGCCCTGCCCAGAGAGTCATTGCTATCAAAGTGATGGCAAAAGATGGCGGTGGAAAAGTGGCCTTCTGCACGGTCAAGATTATTCTCACAGATGAGAATGACAATGTTCCTCAGTTCAAAGCATCAGAATACCAGGTTTCAATTCAGTCGACAGTAAACAAAGGCTCCCCTGTCATTCAAATTATGGCTTATGATGCGGACGATGGCAAAAATGCAGATGTCACCTACACAGTAGATGAGGCTGAAGAAGTGACTGAAGACATTATCGAAATCAACCCTTTCACTGGAGTCGTGAGTGTCAAAGAGAGTCTTGTTGGCATGGAGAACAAGATCTTCAACTTCAAGGTCAAAGCTCGCGATGGTAGTCTACCTTTTTACAACTCCACAGTCCCTGTTCAGGTCAGAGTGGTTCCTCCCGAGGTTCCTCTTCCAAAGTTCTCAGAGCCTCTCTACACTTTCTCAGCAGCAGAGGACATCCCCGTAGGGACGGAGGTGGGATCTGTGAAGGCAGACTCCGACATGCCACTTATTTACAGCCTGGTAAACGGGAACACTGTGGAAAGTAACAAAGACAGAGTGTTCAGTTTGGACACAGAAAGCGGAACTTTGCTGCTGCAGAAGACCATCGATCATGAGAAGACAAAATGGTATCAGATAGATGTTATTGCTCAGGGAAATCACAATGGGACTGATGTTGCATCACTGGTGTCAGTCAGCATCCAGGTCCAAGATGTCAATGATAACCAGCCGGTGTTTGATGCAAACCCGTACAGGGCCTTCCTGGCTGAGAACATGCCTGCTGGAACCACTGTTATTCAGGTGAGAAAGTCTTGATTTTTTCATCTCTGGAACCAGCTGATTGTCACAGAGGATGGGTGTATTACTGTGTGACACACAAACACTTTGACCAATATCTATAACAAGAGCTTTTCTGTTGTACATACGTCTATATAAAATGCTTCAATTTGAAATAAAAATTCAAGAGGACCAACAAATACTTTTAATGACAGGTGACGGCCAACGACCCAGACACAGACGGCAACGGTCTTGTGACCTACAGCTTGGAGTCTCTACCTGATGACAGCACGGAGGACATCAATGAGGTGTTTTCCATCGATGGAGAGAGCGGCTGGATCACCACTGTACGGGAGACGGACTGTGAGGTGACCAGGGTCTACAGGCTGCGTGTGGTCGCTACAGACCACGGTAGCGGCGTCAAGCTGTCATCCAGTGTCCTGGTGGAAGTGACTGTGACGGACGAGAACGACAACCCGCCAAAGTTTTCCGATGATGTGTACCGCGGCTCGGTGGTGGAGAACAGCAGTCCTGGTGAAGTCATTGTCTCCATGACGACCACAGATGCTGACACGTCACTGGAGAACCGCCTTGTGACATGTTACATCACCGGTGAGTACTTTCCGAATGCGTGCTGCTCCATTCTGTGTTGAATGTACAGGTTAAGTTTGCATGCATGTGTGCACTAAAGTTTAATTGTGTGTCACTCATTACTGTGATCATGTATTGTCTGTTCTTCTGTCAGAGTGTGTTTGTGTCTATGTGTGTTTCAACCAAAAGGCTGTCTTGTCAAGGATTTTGCTGCACTGTGAGATTCATCAGGACATTAATGGCCTTGACTGACTCCTATTATGATGTTATTCAGCCGCACATTAATCACAAAGAGAACCAGTTTGACAAGACGACAAGGCAGGAATACCAACTGCATGCCCTGCGGCTAACAACAAAAACAAAGTCTCAAATTAATGCAAATCCTCCAGACAGTTAAAGCCAGGCCATTTTAAAAGAGCTGACTGTCTATCACAACATGGTTTTCCGAAATGGAAGAGAGGAATATTTGTACTGGAGTTATTCCTAAGTGGCAGAGTGTGGCTGATGCTGACACTGGTTTATAAGACAGAAACAAACGTTAGATGTAAACATTGCAGTTCAAGTATGATTGATGTGAGGATATCACTTATTCAGGAGTGTCCATTTACAACAGAGAATTTATTATTGTTGTTGTTTTCAGTAGTTTTTTAATCAGGAGCAGGAGTGAGCAATGATGTTATGCTATTGGTCAGTCGAGTGTCACAGTCTTGGCTTCACATTATCAATGTTACTTTTCATACTGATTGAAACGTAAAGAGCAGGTAGACAAGTGCACCAGGTGTGTGCTGAAACTGTTTTTCCCCCTTTTTTCTATAGCCTTTTTTCTTTAACCCATGAAAATGCAGCTAACTTTGATGACGCACACTGAACTGTGGGAACAATGTTCCTGAGGATTGGCTATAACCATGCAGATTTTAAATGCTCATATGTGTTATTTTCACTTTGGTGAACTAAACGACGTTTCAGATTCTTTTCTGTAAAGAGTACAATTCTGATGTTTTGGAGATTACAAACTACATCAGTCCATTAACTTCAATTTCAACCGTTAATGTCTTAAATAGTACATAAATAGTACTAAATAGTACATAAATAGTACTAAATAGTACATGTCATCCTCCTCTGTGGAGGCCTGATACTGAAGTTGTATGACTATCCCTCCCACAGCTGCAGGCTGTTTACGTAGAGTAGCTCTCAAGAGGTGTTTTGTGACTGCCACTGAAAACCAACACCTCATACTTCAGTACTTCAGTACTTCAGTCACAGGACCTTTACAGTGACTGTTGACAGCTGTGAAGAATTCAAACCTTTCTTTGTTGAGGTGGAAACGTTCGTTCAGTGATCAGGACAGACTTCTATAAAAGCTCCATCAGCATCCTGCATGTCAGCTGCTTTCTGACTGACTGATGCTATAACATACAGGATGATGGACAAACTCACCAGCCAGAAGCAGCTGAAGATAAAAGTTTGTAACAAAGCAAAAGGAATAAAATGCAAAGTACCCAGCTAAATCCGCCTAATGTTAAAACATCCTCCACAACACAACAACAGAAAACAAATAAAGACGGCAAATGACTGAATTATTCATCAGGGACAACATGGCGTCCAAACTCCAGATCAAAGAGGCCACAGTAGTAAACAAGAAATTTAAAAAGTATCCATTACTCAGAGAGTAAAGGGATGTTAGAGAAACATGGAGAGGAAAGGTCAGAACAACCAGGATCAGAAGCTCAGACAGGACGTTTGGCACCCTGAATGGTGAACAGTGAATCAGCACTGCTTCTATTTCCACAAACATTATAACACAGGAAGCCAAATCACACCTTTAGACACACTGAGGACTCAGACGGTCACTGATTGGTGATTGATCACTGATTGGAAAATCAGAACTTCATCTCTCTACAACACCAGAAGATCAACACCAATAATTCAAGATCGCTGAGTTCTTTCTGTCTCATTTTTACCTGAACACTGCTGTAAAACAAAATGATCTGTATAATGGATCTTTGTGTCTTTGTGTACTAGGCCATGATCAAGAGTTTAGTTTTTCAGTTTCATGGTTCATCAAAGTCTACCTGCTCTCTGTCATCTCTGAATTTCATTTTCAATTTCATCTCTGAAATTCACATATTTATTAATTTATTTATTGTTGATGGCCCAAAACTAGTTAAATTCAAACTTACTTTTTTGTTTGAAGATTGGTGGATATACCGAATAGTCGATTGAAAGAAAAATAATCTTTGGCCCAAATTACTGATCATCTATTTTTCAACAACAACAAACAATTAATGGTTCCAAGTTCTCAAATATGAGAATTTGCTGCTTTTCCCAGTCTAACATTACAGTAAATTGTTTGTTGGACAAAACAACATTTCAGAACATCATCTTGTGCTATAGGATCCTATGATGGACATTTTTCACTGTTTCTACGGTGGCCGGGAGGTGCAAAACAATTTTACAATACGAGAAACACTTTTACAAAGCTGGAGACAAATTTACATTTTAGAAAACATTTTTACAAATCAGAAAACAAAATTACATTGCCATAACACATTTACAAACGCCGAAACAAATTTACAAGTAACTTTTTCAACCGGAAAGGGAATGTACCAACTGTCAAGTAGAACCGGAAGTGATAAGGAGTTCATGGCGACCCACGATGGACGGCAGTCAAGCGGTCTTTTGCCCGTTTTGTGGCGAACATATGAGCCGATTAACGCGGTACATTCCCTTTCCGGCTGAAAAAGTTACTTGTAAATTTGTCTCGGCGTTTGTAAAAGTGTTTCTCGTCTTGTAAATTTGTTTTCTCAAATGTAAATTTGTCTCAGGACTTGTAAATGTGTTATGGCAATGTCATTTTGTTTTCTGATTTGTAAAAATGTTTTCTAAAATGTAAATTTGTCTCCAGCTTTGTAAAAGTGTTTCTCGTATTGTAAAATTGTTTTGCACCTCCCGGCCACCGTAGTTTTCTGATGTTTTATAGACCAAACAATTAATCATTTTACCAAATCAATAATGAAAAAGATCATTAGTTGCAGCCTGGGTAGAGTGGAGCCCTTAGAAAGCAGCCTCAGCCCTCCTCGTGTGTCACAGTCTCACCACAGACATGTTTCATTTGAAATGCTTGTATGTGTCTAACTGCTGTAATAAGTCAGGTGTTCATCACACATGCAGATGGGGACCATCTGGGCCAGTTTGCCATCATCCAGGAGGACGAGGGCGAGTGGGGTTTGATCGTGAAGGAGCCACTGGACAGAGAGACCAGAGACAGATACACACTCAGAGTCATGGCCACCGATGGGAAGTTTGAGGCTCCTGTTATCGTGGACGTCCATGTGCTGGACATCAATGACAACAGTCCACTGTGTGAACAGGTGAGGACAGACCTGTCATTTACACATCAGCATTTCATCACAGATACCTGGTGCAGGCGTCTGCACCAAAATCTCAAACTGATGTACTCAGCTCGAACTCCCTGACAGGAGGAGGTGGGAACGAACCACTAACCCTTGAATTAGTAGTTCGCCATATCGCTGACTGTGGCAAATTTTTCTTTGATGGTGGCTCCATAACAACCATCTGGACTTTAAGACTTTCATCTTTTTAAAGCAACCTTTGATACAAAGATCAATTGCTTCATATTCAAGTCTAATAATATATCCTGACAGTGCTAAAAGGTTTAAATCAGCTTTTTTCCTCTTCATTACTGAAGCCCAGTAGCTGTGCCGTTGTATTTATCCAGCAATCAGCAGCTGGATAGAGAAGTGCTATGCAAAGGGAGGCTTCATGAATGCTTTCAACCTCTTGCTACAGCTGGTGTACACAGAGGCGGTGATGGAAAACTCGCCCTCCAGCATGTTTGTGCTGAAGGTTTCAGCTTCAGATCCAGATGTTGGAGCTAATGGCCAGATCTCCTACACCCTCCACGGCCCTGACGCAGACAAGTTCCATCTTGACCAAAAGACAGGTATGATGGGTCTGTTTGGGGTCAAAACACGGACATTCCTCTAAGTGATGGCGATACCATCGGCACTCTGCAGCTGCTCTGAGAGCCGAAAACATTTCTATTGTTATTTCTTTCTTCCCATTTTCAGGGGCACCTCACTGACATCCATCACACTTTGGTTCTGTCATAACATCTGTCTCTCAGCTCTTAAATGAATGCATGGTTTTAACATCAGACTGTTCTTAGCCGTTCTCACAAACGGATGAATCTTAGAGTGTGAAGTGGCTGAAGTTTCATTTTGACACATCAGCTCGTCAAACACGTGCTAACATTGCATGGTATGATGCTAAATATAGTAAAGCAGGAAGGAATCTCTTTATATGTAGCCTGTAATATTTTCTTTAGCACTGCTCACACCGCTTTGTTCTTGGTCTGTGGTGCAAATTTAATATTAACTGTGTGCACACGAGGAGGAAATTCTAGTTTCAGCACATCTTGCTTTCTTTAGTAAAAAGCCAGTAAAACAAATTGTAGTGTACAGGACTTGTCCTACCCGTAAAATCAAATTTAGAATAATGAAATCTATCCAATCAGTCCTAAAATGCTAAACTTGACATCCTATATGTTAGCATGTAGCATGCTAACGAGATGATATACTTAAGTATATGTAAGATGCTAATGTTTTAACGTCCAGTAGTTGACATGCGTTGTGGTTACATGGTGGTTATGACATGGGAACTTGTGATCATGATATATTTGGTGTTTAAGTGGTCATGTGAGTTATCATGAAAACACCACTGAAAGACTCTGAAAGACTCCCCACTGTCGGCGTCTAGAAGCCATTAAGTCACGAAAGGTTAAGTCAGGAAATGTGAGACTGTTGCTCAGACATAAAATTACTCTGTAAACTCTGTACGACTAAATTTACAATATATATAGTATATATATTCAGTAGGATAGTCTAATCGTGAACATTAGCATGTACATCTGCTTGCTTTAGAGGAAACACAGAGGAAACACTGTGATTGGATGCCACTGTGATTCAGTGTTGTACCCATGGTTCCCAGGTGAGCTGTTCACTCTGTCTGTGTTGGACCGGGAGAGGGAGGTTGAGTACAACCTGGTGGGGAAGGCGACGGACGGCGGGGGGCGATCATGTCAGGCAGACATCCAGCTGATGATCCAGGACATGAACGACAACCCACCTCGCTTCTCCTCCAGCCATTACGAGGTCACCGTGTTTGACAACACCACAGTCCGAACGCCCATCGCCGTCATATACGCCAAGGACCCAGACACTGGTAGGCTGTGTGTGAACCTTCACTGTGGCTTTGAGTTACGAGTTAAGCATTTGGCTCAAGTCAGAACATGTTGTGACAACTCTCTAACACTGTTAACGCCTAATGCACAGGCTTGCCTTTGTGTGTGTGTGTGTGTGTGTGTGTGTGTGTGTGTGTCTGTTGGTGTATGAATGTGGTAAAACTGAACATAATAAACTTTAAACATTCCCAGCAGAAGTCTGCTCTCTGAACCACCCACCTGAAGCCTCTCCACTGTGTCACTGCCCTGAAGAGCTGCATAGGGATAACCCTATGAGCATCAGGTCACATGTTCAATCAATCAATCAATCAATCTTTATTTATACAGCGCCAATTCACAACAATGTTATCTCAGACTGTTTCCATAAAGGGGGGGGCGCTTTTTGTCGGATTCCATGTTGGGTGGGGGGCACAGAGAGAGAGAGAGAGAGAGAGGAGGGGGGTACAACAAACAGCAACTATATTACAATAGCAATGTGTGTTTTTGTGTGTGTGTGTGTGCGCTAACACACACACACACACACACACACACACACACACACACACACAGCCACTCCCTCAGATGTGCAGCAGCTTGTCCTCTGGAAACTTTCTCACAGACAACAATGACTAACAAAGGTTTTTTTTCGTCTTTACTTGTCAGAGAAATGTGTCAACACTCCACAGAAGGTGAAGACAGACATGAAGCTGCTGTTGATTCAGTAGATTATCAATGTTAACAAGCTTGTCTGAGATTAAACAGCTGATTGGCTGTATTGGTTATCATTGATCAGAAGTGGATGTTTCCAGAGAGCATCTGGAAACATCTGGAAACAGCTAATTACTAAATCTGGCAGAAATAATTTCTTTTCTTGATTGTGTGTTTTCATGTTTAGGGATCCTTGTTTAGTAAAGAGAGTAATAAAGACAGAAAAGTCAGTGTTCTCAATCAATCAATCAATCTTTACTTATACAGCGCCAATTCATAACAGTGTTATCTCAACACGCTTTCCGAAAAGAGCAGCTCAGACCAAACTCTTTAATTAAGAGATCCAACGATTCAGGAATTCAAAATGAAGGACTGAAGAATCTCCACATGAGCAGCACCAGGTATTATGGGTCATGTTCTACAAACCCTCAGACAAACCGTCCCCGTCCGTGTGTCCTCTCCCCAGGGATAAACTCGGAGGTGAAGTACTCCCTCCTGGCGGGCGACGGCGGCTACTTCTCTCTGGATGAATTTTCAGGGATCCTGAGGCTGGAGCGCCCCCTGACCCCCGACACCCCGCCCACCTTTGAGCTGAAGGTGAAGGCCACCGATCGCGGTCTGCCCCGTCACCTCTACTCCGTCGCCACAGTGACCGTGGATGTGGTGTCCCTGGACGACTACCAGCCCGTCTTCCTGAGCTCGGAGTACATGGCTCAGCTCCCAGAATCATTGGCAGTCGGGTCAGAGGTGCTGAGTGTGTCTGCCCTGACGAGGGACGGCGGAGGGCCGGATCCCATCGTGTACCGCATAGTGTCCGGCAACAAGGACGGACGGTTCTTGCTGGACTCACGGACAGGTGAGAACCACATCCACACAGTCCTGATTCAGATCCAGAATGAACTGAACCTGAATGAACCAATAATCAATGACTCATGAGGTCCGTTTATTTAACCCTGTCCAACTCTGTCCAAGTGGGGCCTTCATTTCACTGTCAGGGGACAAAGAATGTTTCAATGTTTGTGACTATAACTCAGCAATAAAGAAGTGACCACCTGACCTGGTGGTCAGAACATACCTGGTCAGGTCAGGTCGATCAGTGGACTACCTGCTCTACCAGCTGAGCCCATAAAACGCTGGCTGGGTGGATTTATGGGTGCAGGGGGCCTTCACACAGTCATTTGGCTTGGTTTTGGGGGTCTGCTGAGGTCTCTCTCAGGAAAGACTATCAGCTGGTCCCTGATCCAGTCCGCTGCATCAGGGTTCAGTCTTTTATCTGGAGAGTTTGAAAGCTGAGACATCAGAAACACTCAGCTGGACAGATACATCACACCGGGCAGGTGATGGCTGTGTGTGTGCCAGCAGGAATGTGATTCCCAAACCTCAGCTGAAGGTAGACCAGCAAATTGGGTCGTTGTTCACACGGTTTTGGTCTTGAGTTACAGACATTTACCTACTTTGAAGCGCGTGGTCAGGTGACGGCAGGATGAGGACAACTGACAGTCTCCTGCTGATCCGTCCTGACTCTTCTGCCCCTGCTGGTTCGAATCAACAGACCCTCTGATCAGCCACTCTCTGTTACAGACAGCGTTACTGTGAGAACTGAACCTCCACCAGGTGCACATGGTGTTTAAACCTGTGTTTAAAATTGAGTCTCTTTCTAATTCACTTCACTGTCACACACACACACACACACACACACACACACACACACACACACACAGAGTGTGTGTGTCTTCTGGTGGACTCTAAATCACAGTGGCTCCCTTTTTTCTTCATTTAATGAGTAAAAGCAACAAAAAGGAACAGTTCAACACATTACATGTTTAGACTCACTATATAACATGAAAACATAGTTAGCTTAGCTTAGCATAAAGACTGGAAACCCTAGGTTTCACAGTTAAGGAAAAAAAAACCTCCATAAAATACACCTCTTCATCCTTTTCTGTTTGAGTACGGTTAAAGAAAGTAGATGTAATGTGTTCATCAGTGAGGAAGGTGTGCTGGTCAGCAAGGAAGCAAATAAGAAGCTTCTGATTAAATGTTTTGGGGCGTGTAAGTACACATCTCAATAGATCACTTTATTCAATGTCCATGTAAACAGTTAAAGGAGCAGTCTGTGGATTTAGGAGGACCTCCTGGCAGAAACATGATGTCCATAATTCTGTTCAGTCCTGTTTCATCAGTTTAAACTCAGAGTCATGTCTGCAGCTATGAATGAGTCCAGAGCGGACAGTCAGCACCTTCAGTGTTTTTATGTTGTAGTGGCAGCTCGGAAATTGATGTTGTGTGGAGGTGAAGGTGATTTCAGTTGGACTGAAGAAATCTTGTTCATGTAACTGCAACAGCAACATTCTTCAGAAATATGATGCCCTCATAAATACTGTTGAGATTCATGGGTGAGCAATCCAATCCAGTGTGTGTGTGTGTGTGTGTGTGTGTGTGTGTGTGTGCGCGCACAGAGTGAGACACTATGTTGACAATGACAGGTTACCTTCACCCAGTTTCTTCTCTGTGATAAGTCACATGATGCTGTGCAGAGAGGAGCTCTGCTGAACACAAACCAAACCTTTAGATTAAAGACACAACAGACAGGCTTTTAACAGCAATAAGTCACTGCCACAATAAACATCAGACATTAGCACAAACACAGCTGTTCCACAGCGGAGCGTCGGCCTCCAGTGGCTTCAGCACTCTGATCACAGTGTGTGAAAGTAGACAAACAGGGCTCAGTTTAATAGAAAGACTTGGAGAGATAGGGTGTTCAGTTCATAGCAGCATTGTCTCAGACTCTAATTAAGAGAGAGACCCAACGATTCAGGAGTTCAACATTAAGGATTCAAGAGGGGGGGGCTCAGAGGGTGGGCGGCTTTCTGTCAGGGTCCAAGTTGGGTGGAGGTTGGACAGAGAGAGAGACAAAACAAACAGCTACTATACACTGACAACAGGAATGTGACTGATAATTAGCAATATGGTGCCATTGAAAAACATGAGAATAGTTATTATATCACTTATATCACTTCAAAGAGCCGACACATCACTAATAGGTGGATTTGGCATCACAGAGGGCCTTTCTATAGGTTTTCACACTGTTGCCAGATGAAGCCGGATTCTTCTAGTTTGGTGGTACGCCATGTCCTTTCAAGTTTTCGCAAATTTTGCTGGAGTGGATGTAGTGGGGTGGAGTGTGCAGGTCTGGGAGTTCTACCAGGGAGCTTGTCTGTTTTCTTTAATTATCTTCTTTTTTAGAGGGGTGATGAAGTCGAGTGTCATTCGTAGGGAGCCTGAAGTACTATTGACCAGATTATCAATTTGGGAGGGGCTGAGATTAGCATGGGGGTCTTCTATTGTATGGAGACATGGTATTAGCTTCAATGCTGATGGAATCACTTCCTTAAATTTGGCTACAGCTCAGATAGGCTTTCAAATGAATTATAGTTACGTTTAGGTCTGGGCTTGTTTGAGGGAAAGTTTTACCTTATTGAAGTTTGTTTCAGCTGTAAGAGAGAGTCTCAGTCTCAGTCTCAGTCTCAGACTCAGTCTCAGTCTCAGTCTCAGTCTCAGTCTCAGTCTCAGACCCAGTCTCAGTCTCAGTCGTAGCACCACCTTCAGGCCATACTTCCATTTCTACCTCACAGTGGTGATGTGGATCCCGAGTTCCCTGCTGTTAATATGGACAGGATATCCACCATTGTGGCTCTACTCTATTTCACAGTATGTCAGCTGCTCTTTGGCTTCCTGGTCTGATGAGGACCCAAGGCTGGAGGCAGCTAACTGACGGGACACGGTCAGACCCAGATGTCATGTTTCCTAAGGCTTCCTGTTACCTGTTTCCTCACGCTCAGACGTTTTGTGAAGCTCACAGTATTGTGTTCATGAGGTGAACTGGGTAGCTGTGTTAGTGAGCTTGGTTCCTGTGTTCCCCCTCCAGAAATAACATACCTCATTTCACGCAAAGTCGATTTTACCTTTTTTGTACAAATGGGTCTAATCTGTTTGGTGTCTCCTCACAATCCTCACCAGGAATAAGTCAGTGTTCATCCTCTGCTCCTGCAGGCCTTCTGACCCTCGTTGCACCGCTGGACTTTGAAGTTTCCCGTGAACACTTTCTGTCTGTAGAGGGAAGTCGTGGCAAGTCATCCCTCACCGACATCACCACGGTCATCATCAACGTGACGGATGTGAACGACAACACGCCAGCGTTCGACCGAGGCAACTACCTCACAGAGATATCAGAGGATCTGACGCCTGGAAGCCCGGTGATGAAGGTCAGATCTGAGGCTCAGTCCCACTGGGTCACACAGGAGGCCTCCTCACAGAACATGTGGGGGCTTTTAGAGATGCTGTTTGGCCTGAATGCATTTACACATTTAGTGGTACAGTCTACTTCCTGTATGTCACAAACTGATGAAAATGCTTTCTGTGTGGCAGGCTGCTCACCTTTAACTACAAGATCCTTTCATTTTCAAATCCTGGTCTGACTTTGTTCTTTGCATAGTACTATGCACTGGTCACACAAACCATCTGTTAAACAAAAACTGTGATAACAAAAGACAGAAGAAGAAGAACTGGAAGAAATTCTGATGTTCCAAAACACCGGACTGGTTTATATAAATAGATATTTACACACATATAGATACAAAGAGCTGGAACCAAACAGTGAGTGAGGGTCACATCACAGTAATCATACACAAGGACACACATATACACACACACAGAATATGGTGCAAATTCATACATTACAGGAACAAAAACACTCATAAACGCACACACACACAAACACACGTGTCAGTAATATGTTGCCACCTGGCAGGTAATAGAAAACAATTACACACAGACACAGAGAATTCAGCACTGCACTGATGATATCAACACGGCAGCCTGCCGTTGACGTACATGTGTAGAACACACACACACACACAGACGCAGTTATCTGGCAGCATGTCGGCTGTCAGCTGTCAGCAGCCAGCAGCAGAGATAACGCAGCAATAACACAGCTCAGTGGCTCTCTGATGGTCGGCACACTGGATGATGAGTCTCTAATCATATGGTTTCATATTGGGCACTTTTCTTCTCCCGCCCTGCTACCATCTCTCTGTTTTCACCGTTTAACGGCAATACACCACTCTGTGACAAGTCTTCACACAGCTGTGGGTGCGGGGGTGAAAACGGTAGACTCATTGTTGAAATAAAGAGGACAACATGTTCGTCTCAATGGGTCTCTGTCCATTAGTGAGCAAAAACAGATTATTATGGATTTCAACTGATTCAAGAAAGATGACAGAGATGACTGAGGACCAACGGTGTTGGTAAGAAGCTAATATCCTGTTTTCAGGCTAAAACAAGCTAGAACCATGAAGTAGGACCAACCAAACATGTTCTGCTTCACTAACCTTGACTCTTTGTGTGGATTTAAATGATGTCCATTCAAAGCTGTGAATGAGCAGACCTCCAGCCTCCTGATGGCCTTTACCCAGCATCAGAGGACTCTGGCCCTCCTGTAGGGTCACTGGTGGTGGTGTTGCTCCACCAGTTGCTGGCTTGTATTCAGTGTGTATGATTCAGGACAGGAGATCATCTGTTCAGGTGGGCTGACATGGTCTTTACCTGCAGGTAACGGCCAGCGATCAGGATGGTCCCGTCAACAGTCTGCTGCGTTACTCCATCGTGAGCGGAGACACTCTGCAGCAGTTCTCCATCCATCCCCGTAGTGGAGAAATCACTGTCCGCACGGCACTGGACAGGGAAGAGGTCAGTACGTTTCTGTCTGCTTCAACCAATACAAACAAACAGGGAACAAGTACTCTTCAATCTCTGTGTCCCATCCAGATCCCTCACTACTCCCTGACGGTGCAGGCAGCAGACGAAGGTGATCCTCCTCTGTCCTCGGCGGTCCTCATCACCATCACTGTCACTGACATAAACGACAACCCCCCTGTCTTCTCCCAGGTCAACCACAGTCTACTGCTGCAGGTAAGATCTCTTAGCACCACACATTCACATCAGGGCGCACATTAAACCGTGTTTCCTGTGAGAGGACGTAGCTGATGCTGACATGCCTGTTTGACCACATCCTCAGCTGGTACTGCTGGCTGAGCTCAGCTCTGCACGTCCACCTGCTCAAATGTTGCTCCCTTGTCCACATCAAGCTACCTGTAGGATTGTTTGGCCCACCGTTAAAGGGGAGTTCTTCCCGTTAAAGGGGAGTTCTTCCTGCCACTGCTGCCTAATCTAATATCCGATGCTGCTCTGTGGGGATTCTTGAATCCTTCCTGTTGAATTCCTCAATCTTTGGTCTCTGAATGAAAGAGTTTGTTCTGAGCTGCTCTTTATGGAAACAGTCTGAGATAATGATGTTATGAATTGGCACTAGATAAATAAAGACTGATTGATTGATTGCTGGGGTCCAGACCGCGCCCCAGGTCTGACATGTGCCCCCTCCTCTTTGTCGCTCAGCGTCAGGAGGTGTCATACTGCTCGACTCACTGAACCAGTGGGTCACAGCTCAGCCCTCACTGGGAGCTCTGAAGTGGTGGTCTGTGGGGGGGCAGGCAAGTGGTCTGTGGTCCTCTCTGGTCCCAAAGTGATCCACCTGGCCCTGACCCGCCCTGTCAGTGGGACTGGACCACAGACATCTGATGAAGCTGTGTTTGCCTACATCTCAGCTAGTTTATTAGTCCTGGTTAATCTAATCTAATCTGTCCTTACTCCAGCCCCTGTGGGACAGAAGATCAGCTCCCTCCAAACAAGTGAAGTCTAATTTATTTTACATCGCGTTTGAGTCCTGGTTAATCTTAATCTAATATTTTCCATTTCATTCTAATGTTGATTTTCATCAGATGGAGTAAATATTCAGGGTGTTTCTGAGTAACATGAGGGATTTGAGCTCAAATCAAACCGTAGAAATGATACTGGTGTCCTGCAGGAGGGCGAGTCCGTCGGCAGCAGCGTCCTCCAGCTGGTGGTGACAGACAGAGACACGCCCAGGAACGGCCCCCCTTTCTCCTTCCACATCGTCAGCGGCAACGAGGACCGCCGTTTCCATGTCGACCAGGGCGGCCTGCTGTCACTCTCCGCTCCGCTCAGGAAGAAGCTCAGACCCCACTACCAGCTCAAGATACAGGTAAGACCACCTGATCATAAACCATCCGATCACAGATCACCTGATAACAGACCATTTGATCATAAACCACCTGATCACAGACCATTTGATCACAGACTACCTGATCACAGACCATTTGATCATAAACCACCAGATCACAGACTGCCTTATTATAAACCACCTGATCACAGATCACATGACCCACAGACCACATGACATGATCATAAACCACTTGATCACAGATCACCTGATCATAAACCACCAGATCACGGATCACCTGATCACAGACCACCTTATCATAAACCACCTGATCGCAGATTGTTTGTTTACAGCTCAATCAAGCAGTGATTTTCCTACGTACTGTTTATGTAGCATCAATGTGTGGATGGAAGACATGATCTGTGTGTCGCAGAATTTGGTTTTGCCTTATCGATCATCCGCTGACTGTCTCATGAAGGAAGGGTTTGACATTTGGACAGATAAGCTTATGAAAGATCTGAATGTGACATCAGTCTAATGTTTGCGTTGTGTTCACCAATCAGGTGACAGACAGCGGCCACCCACCCCTCTCCTCCATCTGTGTGGTCAACATCAACATCACAGAGCAGAGTAAGTATCCTCCCTCTGTGGTGCCTCTGGAGGTCTTCATCACCACCTCCAGCGGCTTGTTTGCCAACCGGGTCATCGGCAGGCTTCACGCCTCAGACCAGGACCTGCAGGACGTCCTGACCTTCAAGCTGGTATCAGAAAACCCAGACCGGGGGAAGTTCTCTGTTGACCTGGCTGATGGCAAAATCTGGGCGGACGAGAACCTGGAGGAGGGCTTCTACTCCCTCAACGTCAGTGTGACTGACGGGAAGTTCAGCGTCTGGACCGGGGTCAGAGTTCATGTGTGGGCAGCTGACCAGAGAGCGCTGGACTCCGGACTGACGCTGCAGCTGGTGGGGCTGTCACCGGAGGAGTTCCTGGGTGACCACTGGAGAGGCCTCCAGCGCAGCCTGGGACAAGTTCTAGGGTTACCCAGACAAGAGCTCCACCTGGCCAGCCTGCAGCAGCTACCTGACTCCCAGGCCCTGGAGGCCCTCCTGGTCTGGAAGCCTCAGAGTGGACCCATCCAGACTCTACCAACCAACAGACTCGCAGGTGATCAGATACTGAGCCGTTTCAATTGGCTGTCACAATGAGGGCTGAGATACAATGAGGATGCAATACCTAAAGAATGAGAGTGTTAGCGCCATTCAATGTGGAGGGAACGTGATACATGAGGCTTTTTGAGTTTGCAAAATGAACCAAATGGTGCCGTTCATGCATGTCACATGTCAGCAGCTGCTTCACAGTAAAAACCTTCCTATGCAGCCTGCACAGGTTTAACTGTGAAGCACCTGCATCACCTCCATCAAAGTGTCCTGTCAGCCGCCATGTTCCTGCAATGTATAAAGTCATCTTGGGATAATATCAAAGAAATGAGCATCGTGCAGCACTAAAAGACTCAGTGACACAGTGTTGATGGGTTTTAGTGCTCAAGGTGGACTGGGGGGATCTAGGAATGACATGAAACCAACTGTGACGTTGTAGTTTGAATCTGATCTTCACTAACTGAGCCCCAAACTCATCTTTTATCCAGTTCTTCTATCCAGCTTTTACTGAAAAATCACTGTAGTTGATGCAGACATGAAGCAGGCTGACCTCCAGAGTGAATATCAGGAACAAATCCTGACTAGCTAGGTCAGGTCTGATGCTGATCTCTGTCTGTAGGTATTATATCGGACATAGAAGACTCTCTGGGCCTCAGGATCCTCAGGGTGAGACACAACGGCTGTCTGGGCCCCGGCTGTCCTCCGCGAGGCTGCAGGAACGCTGTCCACCTCACCGGAGACAGACTGAGCCACTTCACCACTGCCAGGGCCGGATACATCACCCCCCAGCACCGCTGGGAGAGTGTCTGTCCCTGTAACGGTACGTCTGTCTGTCTGTCTGTCTGTCTGTCTGTCAAACATCAGCGACAGCCTGTTCTCCTCTGCTGTACTGTCCCACCACCCCCGTCAGTCGCTCTGATCTCACTTCTTCATTCTTTAGTTTTGTGAGGAGAGGATTCCAATTTCTCAAACATGGTGATTCACAAACAGGCCTCCAGGTCTTCAGTACCAAACTACATTTTTACCAGTTTTCTGGCACTTTGTGGACTAAAAGTTGAATGATTAAGAGAATTATGTGTAACCACAGTTACTGTTGGTAACATAATGACGTTTTTAGATGAAGGCCAGCCTGTTAAATAAAGGAAATGAAGAAAGTGGCAGATGTCCTTAAACAAACACTTTTTAAACAGTTTAATCCCACGGAGTCAATGACAAGGTTTTCCTGTGTATGTGACAAATAAAGGTCTTGAATCTCGTCATTAAATTTGAGTGTTTGTTAATCATCCATGGGGAGTGCATAAACTCTTCAGTGGTCCTCACTTCTCAAACAAGACGCTCATTCATTCATGCCCACACCAAACTCCAGTAGAGATAAACATGTGGGAACAAAGAGCCAACAGCTAATATTTATATAATCGATCATAATTCATCATTTTATCTATACATTTTGTGGAACAAGGGACAGATCACAGTTTTCAAAGCCCAGCTGACATCAGGTCAGCAGTACTGCCTGAGCAATAACGTTAATTTTACTGCCACACAAAGAAACCATCAGTTCAGATGTAAGGAGCTGGAACTCTGTTGATGACCAGTGGGTCATCCTCTGAGGAACAGGACGTGCTACAGATGTATTGGCTGTCCAGCCGAGGCGATCGTATCTGATTATCTTTACACACAAAGTTTAATGTGTAAGAAGAGTTTGATTAAAATGAACAAATCAGCTGATAAGACCGACACAAGGAGATCCATGTCTGCCTTTCACAGAGTTACTGTAAAATGTGATCTGTTGTTTTTATGATTCTGTGCTTCAGAGTCAGCACTGAGGTTCGATGGCAAATCCTACCTGAAGTATCTTCACGGGATGGACGAGGACAACAAGGACTTCAAAGTGTCTTTGAGGTTCAAGACTTTCCAGGAGCAGGGTGTCCTCATGTCCACCAACAACTCCAACCACTGGGGAACTCTGCAGGTATCTGAGTCTGATGCTGCCTTTATGATGTTCTCCTCTGTCCTGAGTCACTGATTTATACCAACAGATGCACAGACTGGATCTCACTTCAGTCTGAAACTAAACCAGTCCGTTGGGGTACCGATAATACCTACATGTGCTGCGCTTAAGTCATGGAATTTCTGAAAAGTCTTGGAATTAAGTCTTTCCAGGCGGGGGAAGTCTGGGAATTTCAATCAATCTTTATTTATATTATCTATTTATCTTTATTTATTTAATAAACACTGTTGCCCATAAAGTTGGAATAATTGTTCAATACCCCAAATTTTGTTAAAGCCTGAATCCACAGTCTGCAGGTTCATTGTGGTTTAAGTTTCACTGTGATCTGTTTGGAAGAGTTTGATCAATAAAGTTGAGAAGATATAAACTTTATTTATCAAAAATAAATCACATTGTCACAATCATTTCATGAGAAGAGGTGAAAAAACATTTTATTCCAACTTTATGGCCAACAGTGTACTCTTGGTGCCAGTCCTGGAAAGTCAGGACCTATTTAGATAAATTTACCAAACCAGTATTTTTTCATAGCGCTGGTAATTTTCTTCTTCAGATTGTTTCCAGTCTCACATGCATTCTGATCACTTGTGGTTACACTCAAATTTTAGTTCCCATGTCTCCTCCTCAGCTCCCATTCTAATGTTTTCCACCTTCTGCCCATTGAATCGATGAAAAATTAGTCCTGAAGATTCAGCTTTGTAGTCATGAAAAAGTCACCTTTTTAAGCCTATCTACCTTTAACCTTTCTACCTACTCAGAGTGGGACCCTGTTAGGCTGTTTGGAGGCGCTTGTACTGTACAGGAGTGTTACTGCTGTGAGACTGATAGACTTTAATGATGACCAGCTTGTGGGTGTGGTTGTCATGTAAAGGTGAAAGTATCTCACTACAGTCGTAATGAAACCTCTCTCAGTCAATCACATTGTTGGCAAGTTGGTGTGTCAACTCCCTCGTTTCCAAGTGTTCCACATTTGTTCTCTGAGTGTAACATGAATTTGAAATGTAATTGTGTTTTCTAACAGCTGATCCACACTTTAGCAAAGAGTTTCTGGAGGCCTCTCAGCAGCATTCATTTCAAACAGGGCCAAGGACACAGCAGCAAAGAGAATCCATGTCTGGATGTCACTGTTAGGGTTAAGGTTACATAAAGCTCTGTAAAACACATACGCAGCAATTCAATTACAACATAACCAGGAGGGAAATCATTGTTTTCATTCACAGAATGGAATGTAAATATTTGGACCTTCAGGTGATTTATTTGGCTGCCATGGGGAGATGAAATCTCTTCCTAATTTCCAGCTGCTGTTAGTAATGTAATGTTGTTGTTAGACACTAATTTACTATCAGAATGATCAAATCTGAGATCGGCTGATTTCATCTACATTGTTCTCACTGGGGAACAACAGGCCAAGCCTTTCCTGCTCCGATTCCTAAACACTGCTGCTTGTTCTCCTTCCACCGAGCTGACTGATGGCTTCTCAAATGTCAGTGTTTTATTTGCTGCTTAGTGCTAGCAGCCATGTTATCAGCACAGGTGTCACAGTTGATCAAATATGTGATATGTGAGAGCTGCTGGTTACACACTTTAATCAGTTTTTCTGATCCCAGAAAAGTAGAACACCGCTGTGATTCTGGTTCAACCAGGTACCTGGTACCAGGTACTATTTTAGTACCTCCTTGGCCGGGGTTCCAAGCGAGCTGAGTCGAGCTGAAAATCTGACGTCAACATACTGCAGGCCACTGATTGGCCAGGGAGTGATGTCACTGGATGAGTCATGAGAGCGACTCGTTCACAAAAATCAAGCCTGCCATTTTTAAAAACCCTGGAAACAGCGACCGGGCGTTTTTATCATTTAGCAGAAAGTGAAATGTGGAAAATGGCTGCACGTAAACCAACACGTGGTCCATCGAGTTCTTAGTTGTGTTGTGTGTTGTGTATTGTGTCGCATATAAATGACGTCAGAGGAGTTTCGGCCCACCTTGCTATGACGAGCCCACCCACGTTGAGGTGGTACTCAATTGTAATGGAAAACCAATCAAACCGTGTCGAGTCGAGCCGAGTATGTACTAGTGGAAAAGCACCATAAGCTTCTGCTCATGACCTCTCAGAGGGGGGGAAATCATTATTATTTATCCCCTTATAAAGACATGAACAGTCCAATTTTATGGTAGATTTAGAGAGAGGGGGGACCTGGCGGGCACTGCAGGATCTCAACCCAATACGGCGAAGTGTATTCCATCTGTGACGAGACCAATGATGGCTGAATCATCGGAGAACTTTTGCAGGTGGCAGGTGTGTCTGCAGTGTGGAGGGTAAAGAGGAACGGATCCAGGACCGTTCCCTGCTGGGGGGCTGTACTGCAGACAACCATGCTGGACACACAGTTCCATGTCCTGAGGTAGTCCAGAATCCAGGATGTGAGGTGATGGCCCACACCGCTGTTCTCCAGCTTGTCCCCCAGAAGTGCTGGCTGTATCGTTGTGAAGGCACTGGAGAAATCAAGGAACAAGATCCTCACTGTGCTACCAGACTCCTCCAGATGAGAGAGGGCTCGGTGTAGGAGGATGACGGCGTCGTCCACCCCACTGCCCGGTTGGTAGGCAGTAAGTTCATGTGTGCTTAATGCCTCATTGAATATCAGTGAACCCTGCGCACATTAAAAGTTCCACATCGGATTATGAAGCCAGAGATACTCATCGGTTGATGATTCCCTGTTTTTCCAGGGTAATCAGCTCATCAGTGCCCTTTAAGCTGGAGCTGAACGTAGCACGTGAGCCACATGTTGCCCTTTTCCCTAAACACTCACAGCAAGGGAACCAGCGAGCCCTAATGAAAAACAGGCCGTCCTCAAGATGTATTGACGCGCTTCATTGGAATCGTCTAGGGAGAGGAAGATTCATCTGAGTGCTACAATACATGGTTGACTGTACCGTATAAAGTGGCACGCTGAAAGAGAATAATGAATTGTTGTATTCTTTGGGAGACATGAATAATTCTCTAAACAGATAACAAAAAAACGGCTTGATATGCAGCATGATACCTCTCCCTGTGGGCTCCTCTCATTTGTGTGACATCCATGTGTACTCCAGCAGAATATTCAATCATTTTGATTCTCAGAAAACTTCAAAAGCAGCGTTCAGTCTTTCCCAAGGTTCTTCCTCCTGGGTTTTGGAGCTTGGCTTGCTACATGCAGGAATGGTCCCCGCCTGATTCATTGTGAGCAGGAATGGCTTCAAAAGGAATTTCTGAACATGGTCATCTGAGAAGTCCCTTGCCTGGTTTTTGTGATGACTTCAGAGAAACCTCTTTCCCCTCTGGATATGAGTTGCCATCAGTGGCTTCTGATAAACCACCAAACCTCATCAGCATGCTCAAACAAGGGCCAGGACTTAAAAAACAGATGGAGGAACTGCAGACCTTTTTGCTGCTGCTAATTCTCTTTTCTGTCTGCACACATCTTACTTTAATTCATCACCTTTGAAATGGAAATTGTGGCTGCCTGGATGAAAGACACCGTGGCGAGCTGAGCAGGAGAAGTAAAGGTGACTTGTTAGCGAGGGAAAATGGCGTCCCTGATGAGGAGTGACAGCTCAGGTCTGACACCAGAGCAGTTTGTGGAGCCGACGGGGAACAGAGATGTAGATGTAGACTGGTGTGGAATCAGTGGACCAACACTCATCAGTCATGCTCTCTGTAGGAACACAAACTGATAGACTTTCATGTCAGTTCAGGCTTTCATCTTCTCCTCTAAGAGGAGGAAGGAGCTCAGTGACTCTCTGGAGAGAATAAAACATGTGACCTTTCACTCGGTGGACAAGGCGTCCTGCTTACCAGATCAAATCATGTTACATATCATGTTATATAATGACAGAACACTCCACAGGATGGATTGTTATGAAAACTATTTCAGACAGTCATGGTTCCCAGAGGGTTTTGGTGATCCTCTGACTTGTGGTTCACACATTCATGCTCCCGTGAGAATGAAATGTAATCACTCTGTGATCCTCTGACTTCTAATCCATCCTCAGGTTCACATGTCCAACACTTTCATTTAAGACCAAATGCCTGCAGAAATAATACAATTCCCATCAACCTCAGCTGGACTAGGTGCTGATTAGCAAATGTTAGGATGTTAACACCTTAAAAGTAAACGATGAACATGGTAAAAATCAGAGGTGGAAATGGGGGGGGGGGCACAGGAACATAGGGAGTGACAGTCAGGAGGGAGATGATCAGTCCAAATAATTACGAAAGTTTTAGTTTTGAAAAATACTTTCAAATGCAAATGTGTGTGTCCAAATATTGTGGAAATCTGTAGTTTAGAAGTTTCCTCTCCCTCCTGTTACTAAAGTCAGTTTCTGACTTGTAAAAGTTGAAGGAGTCTAAAGTGTCCATTGTTCTCCCTCCACTGGAAAAAAGACTCTCAGCCTCTATGAATCCAACAGAGCGTCATGACATGAGGCCGTACGCACTGATAGCAACGCTGCCTCCAGCATGCTATCAGTATCACAGCTTTGTTTGTGTGCACCTCAGATGCAGGCAAAATGTGTGAGTGGAGCTGAGCTTTGCTGTTACAGCTCCCAGCAGAAAGCTCAGGTTTGCTTGTTTATGGAGTCATGAAGCCCCGATGCTGTGGAGCTTCAGTCCTACTGGAAATGGGCTGTGACACTGTGGCCACTCTGCTTCTGCTGTGCTGATGCTGGAAAGTCCTCCACTGTCCATCACCAGAAATCTGTCCAGAAAGTCACACATGTAATGTACAACAGGTTAAAGACAAGTGACAGGTTGCCTCCATGTCTTGAAGTTTTCACTTATTCTTCTGCCAGAGCTGCAGCATCCTCCCATGATAAGCCAGAGACCCCCTGAGACCCTCCCAGGGTCCCCTGGCACTGTCTGATCCATGCGAAGAATGTTGCTGCTCTGTGAAAAGTGAAATATAAAAAACCAAACTCCAAAACAGAAGTACATCTGCAGCATAAAGAGAGAAAAGCTCATCGTCCTGCTGCAATTAAAGAAGCAGGAGCCTGCAGATCCGTATCAATAATGCATCATGGCTGTCAGTGTCTGCTGGGCGATGCTTGGCAATTTGCAAAATCCACACTCCCAGTGTGTGTTTAACAGTGCAGATACGAGGAGCCCTCTGTTACATAAAGAGCACATGAATAGATTAAAAAAAAGCTGCTGGTTCGTTAGTTTGAGGGAACGCTGAGCGTGCAGAAACGTTAAGAGGCTCCCACTGAGGAGGCTGGAGAAATGTGTGTGTGTGTGTGTGTGTGTGTGTGCACGGTGTGGTGTTACTGGGGAAACATGTTTAATCTGGATCACACCAGAAACAGCCATGTTCATGTGCACACACAACAGGTTTATGATGTCTGTCTGGTCGACTTGTTAAAGGCTAAACTTCAGATGGCATCTCTCAGAGCAGCTCTCATCTGTCCACACCGACCGACCGTCTTTAAACGGCGGCACATGTGGACTTTGTTCCAGCTGCATTTCAACATAATTACAGCCATGTTGAAATTAAACCCTACAAATGTCACTGTAATTGAACAAAGAAATCAATATAACAAGCAGCACAGCATGACGCATAACCAGAAAATCAATCGATCTTTATTTATATAGCACCAACAGCGTTATCTCAAGACGCTTTACATAAAGAGCAGCTCAGACCAAACTCTTTAATTAGAGAGAGACCCAAAGATTCAGGAATTCAACATGAAGGATTCAAGAATCCACACAGAGCAGCATCAGAGATTAGAACAGGAGAACCAGGACCAGGATCCACAGGAACCAGGAACAAGATCCACAGGAACCAGAGAACCACAACAGGAGAACCAGGACCAGGATCCACAGGAAACAGAGAACCACAGCAGGAGAACCAGGACCCACAGGAACCTGAGAGATGAGAAAAGCACAGAAAGGCTCAGAGGAAGATACCAAGTTAGTAACAGACATTAAAGGGACATGAAGAGGAAGAGGAGGAGAGAGGAGCCCAGTGCATCATGGGAGTCCCCCGTCAGTCTAAGCCTATAGCCTATTTCCGAACCCAGACTGGAAGGAGGTTCCACAGGAGAGGAGCCTGATAGCTGAAAGCTCTGGCTCCATCACTACTTTAGAGGACTTTAGGAACCACCAGTAGACCTGCAGTCTGGGAGCACAGTGCTCTAGTGGGGTAGTACGGTACTATGAGCTCTTTAAGAGATGATGGAGCCTGAACATTAAGAGCTTTGGAGGTGAGGAGAAGGATTTTAAACTCTGTTCTAGATTTGACTGGAAGCCAGTGAAGAGAAGCCAGTACAGGAGAAAGATGGTCTCTTCTCTTAGTTCTGGTCAGAACAGGAGCAGCAGCGTTCTGGACCAGCTGGAGAGTCTTTAAGGACTTATTGGGGCAGCCTGATAATAAGGAACAGAAATAATCCAACCTGGAAGTGACTCATGTGTGGACTAGTGTTTCTGCATCACCTCCAGACAGGATGGACCTGATTTTAGCAACATTAGTAGATGGAAAAAGGCAGAGCTGGAAATCTGTTTAATGTGGAGTTAAAGGACAAATCCTGATCAAATAAGACTCCCAGATTCCTCACAGTGGAGCTGGAGGCCAGAGTGATGCCATCCAGAGTAGTTATGTTGGTAGAAAAGGTGTCTCTAAGGTGTTTGGGGCCGAGCAGAATAACTTCAGTTTAGTCTGAGTTTAGCAGCAGAAAGTTGCTGCTCATCCAGGACTTTATGTCCTCAAGGCAGATTCATCTGGCTTTATTGATCAGTATAATTGTGTATCATCTGCATAACAGTGGAAAGTAATGGAGTGTTTCCTGATAATATTACCCAGAGGTAAATAATGTCGGTCCAAACACTGAACCTTGTGTCTCTGTGCTATGGTTCGCTCTAAAACCTGACTGAAAATCCTCTAATAGACTATTAGAGTTTAGAAAGTCACACAGCTGATTGGTTACTACTTTCTCCAGGATCTTGGAGAGAAAGGGAAGGTTGGATGAAGGTCTCTAGTTGGCTGATACACCTGAATCAAGAGTAGGCTTTTTCAGGAGAGGTTTAATTACTGCTACTTTAAAGGACTGAGGTACATAGCCTGTTAGTAAAGACTGATTGATCATATCCAGTAAGGACGTGTTCATTAAGGGCAGGATCTCCTTAAGTAGTCCAGTGGGAATGGGGTCTAGGAGACCAGCTGACGGTCTGGATGAGGAGATTATTGAAACCAATTCAGGAAGATCAATTGAAGAAAAACAGTCCAAATGTACATTAAGCCCAACAGCTGTTTCCATGATTCCTGAGTCTGAGGTTGGATCAGAGCCTGTTGAGGGCAGGAGGTGATGGATTTAGTCTCTAATAGTCAGAATTTTATCGTTAAAGAAGCTCATGAAGTCGTTGCTACTGAGCTCTAAAGGATCACAAGGATCAGTGGAGTTCTGGCTCTTTGTCAGCCTGGCTAACGTGCTGAACAGAAATCTAGGGTTGTTTTTATTTTCTTCTATCAGTGAGGAGTAGTAGGAGGCTCTGGCATCACAGAGGGCCTTTCCATAGGTTTTCACACTGTTGTCCGATTCTTCTAGTTTGATGGCACGCCATGTCCTTTCAAGTTTTCGCAAAGTCTGGGAATTATACCAGGGAGCTTGTCTCTTTTCTTTTATTATCTTCTTTAGTGAAGAAACAGGAACTCTGCAGCGTTTCTGAATGGACAGAACATGGACCACTTCACTGTGAACAGATAAAACAGCAAAACAACAGGGGCCACAGCTTGTTTTGTTTATTTAATCTTATTTAGAAAGGCTGTTACATTGAGATTAAGATCTCAATAAGATATTAGACCTGAGAACAAGCAACATTCACAACAAAACAAGACGCTGGACAAAGCGGATTTACCTGACTGGGTTTATTCAAAATGGAACGAGACAAAAGACTGAACGGGACCAATGAAACGTGATGGTCCCTATCTTCTACCAGTAGAGCTTTATTACTAACATGCTAATGAGAATTATCAACATGTTTATGAGCAATATTAGCGTGTTGCTAATTGACTCTGTCCCTCCACAGCTGACCGATGGCGAGCTGCAGTTCAGGTTTCGCTGTGGAAACGCCTCCCCCGGTTCCTTACTGGTCACATCAGGTTCAGTGGCGGATGGCCGCTGGCACAGCGTCGTGCTGGAGGTCAATTCCGCTGCCCTCAGACTGACCTTGGACCAGCAGCACCCGGCCTTCACCCCACTGACCGAGCCCTGCCGGCTGATGCGCTCCCATGGTGCTTTGCTCTTTGCCACCTTTCCTCAGGACTCTGGTGCAGAGGTCCACCAGCGTTCTCGTCCTTTCACCGGCTGCCTGGAGGGCCTAGAGCTCGACGGGGGGCCAATCAGAGCAGAAGGCGCAGCTGAATGGGCTGGCCTGGGCGGCAGGAGGGTGTTTGGGGAGTACCGGTGCTGCAGCAGGGCAGGAGCCTGCGACAGCAACCCCTGTGAGCACGGAGGTGTCTGTGAGGAGGATGCTGGCAGAGGTGAGAGCGCTGAGGATTCAACAGTTCAAACCTGTAAATACTAGTCATCATTTAGTAAGAGTCTGAAGTCAAGAAGGTGAGCTGCTTCATCAGGACCCACCCGGGTCAGTGTGGCCTGAACTTAGCTGAACCTTCCCTCTCAGATTGGGTAACAAAACAAGGAATCCTATCCCTTTGTCAGACACCGGTTGATGTCCTTGCTGCATTGCATTCTGGTCTAGTCGGCGTTCCAGAGGCTGTAGATGGGTTTGTTTCCTCCTATCAGCTGGTTCTGAGTGCTGGGCTCTCTGGTCTTTGGTTGTGAGCAACCTCATATTCACTGTTGATGTTCGAGATCAGTTCCTAAGAACAGACTCAATGTTCACTTTTTAGCAAGGAGGAAAAAAAACAAGCACATAAACGAAGTGGAAGGTTTGAATATCAACTCCACTGTGGTGTTACCTGAACATGTTAGCTTCACCTTTGCTTTGATTATTTACTGCCTGGTGCGGGGGTGGGGCATAGATCCTCTTGTCTCAGACGTCTGGGTGTGCTTGATTTGCTCATCAGGGCCTCGCTGCAGGTGTGTGGGACTCTTCCACGGCGCCCGCTGCGAGTTGGCCGACAACCCATGCGCCTCCCAGCCATGTGCCCACGGCAGGGTGTGTGTGCCCAAGGCTCAAGGGTACATGTGCAACTGCTCCCTGGACAACAACGAAGCACGGTAAGCACACGTGTCATCCACTGGATTTTTCCTCACTGATGCTTTTTAGGATGTCCTGTTTTAACATGTCGTCGTCTCTGTTGGATGTTTCTTCTTCCAGACTCTGCTTAGGTTTAAAAAACAGAAGATATTCAGTGTTCAGACAGCAAAGTAACCATCAGCCATAGTCTGATTACTAATTAATCATTCAATCATTTATCAAGTAAATATCCAAATATTTCCTCATCACAACAACATCAGTGTAAAAATCAGCTTGTTTCTTGGTTTACACATGAATCACTTTTCCACTCTCCTCAAAGGAAAAACTACGATTTGTGTTTTTTATGTGTCAATGCTGCTGACAGCCGTGGTCAGAGACTTTGTGTTTTCAGGCTGTCCTATTGGTCCACCCTTCTATCTGTCTGTCTTTTGGGAACATGGTATGTCAGGAACGCCACAAGGGAATTCATTCTAATTTGGTCCAAATGTATCTTGACGATGACCTGATCAGATTTTGACGGTCAAAGGTCTCTGTGACCTCACTAAAACGTTATTAATCAAGGATTCACACAATGATCATGACAAAGCTTCACCCAAACATCGAACACAATGAAATGATGAAGCAATTACGTTTTCTACCCAAAAGGCCAAAGGCCGACGTCCCTGCAACGTCACGCCATTCTCTCTTTCACAGAACTGACACACTTACAGACACACAGCGCAGCAAGAGCAAGTCAAGTCAATCAGTTTTGACAAAATAACAACGTGCGGGGGAGAGAGAGAGCAACTCTGTCAGAAAGGTGGGAATTAATAGTGTGAGCGCACTGGAACCAGGTGATTCTAACTACCCTGATTTGGACTCCACCCTGCAGCTACCTGTCATATTAAAGAGCAGCATGAAACAGCCAGGGAACAGTCACAGGCGGTAATTCTACTTGTTCTGGCTCTGACTCTAACACAGACAGAAAAACTAATGCAGAATGGTAGAATTATTAGTCAAATTATACACAATCATCAGTTTACAGACCAAATAAAGTAGAGGTGAATGTGGATAAAGTCTGATGTTTCTCCTTCTTCTGAGAGCTCAGTAGTTTCTTAGAGTTATTACATTTTAAATTTGATCATAACTGAGGCTAGAGCTACAAAAATGAAAATTCAATCATTTGCAATAAACAGGATTTTCCTTAAACATTTTTGAATAATTAATAAATGAAGGAGATAATTATCTGTCAATGTAGCTCGCGTCAAACAGAAATCCTAATGAGATACACTGAGGTTTCATCACGACTCAACAAGGCCAACTGAACACAGCCCTCATTATATGCAACATCACTTGTGCTGAAGCACATGCTCGCATTCCAAAAAACGTCCAAGTCCTTGAATTTGCATGTATATGCAATTGAGCACACACTTTATCAAACACACACACGTCTGTTCATCGGTCCACGAGCAGCTTGTTGTATTCCACTCACACCCGTGGCTGACAAAGAGAACAGTCACGTTCAAACAAAATTACAGCAGCATTTGCATATTCCAGCTTTCATTAAGGCTGCCTGTGGAATAGCGGCGCTCCTCGCGGGTATTAACAGTGTCCGTGCTCCAGGTAGGGCTTTGATTAACTCAGTGAAAGAAAAATGACCACTGGTGGATTGTAAATCCAGGACGTGAGAGTTCGCTGTGTGAATTGTAAAGCACACAGATAGATGTTTTATCATGCTGTGCATGTTTCTTCATGCAGTCTGATAATTGTCTTAACATGTGCGGCACAGTGTAATCAGTGAGCAGCACAACAGTCATCCATCCAAATAATGTCAGGACAACATAGGACTTCAGATAATCAAAAAATGCTTGTCTTTCCTAAACCAAACTCCCAGAGAAAACCGCTGCATGCTGCATTTTGCTCTGTAACTGTAGCAGCATGCTTTCAGCGCCATGCGGCTACGGGACGCAACTCCTGGGAAATGAGCAGAGAAATCTGAATACCATGCAGTCGCTTTTATGTAAAATAAAAGAAATAGCTTGTGTCAGTATCGCAGCAGTGGCATTCAGCAATCAGAGCCCCAGGTGGAGTTCTCAGTTCCTCAATAAGATGGAACCATTAGCCCCGGCCCAGAGGCAGCCTGCATGCTGCTCTTTACTGCAGCATCAGAGCCTGAGTGGTGTCGCACACTCTTTCATACTCTGTCTAAAGTCAACAAAATAATCTTCACTCAAGCTTTTTGTTAACTTCCAACTTCTTCTTCAGTGGATAGAAGCTGAAATTCTTTTAAATGGTGTTCATGTTAACCTGTATGGCAGGTATTGTCCAAGTTAAGTTTGACTGGTTGATGTTTTTTGTTTGAAAGGATCCTAACTGACTTTCCATTGACTTTTAGCATGTTACATGCTACCTCCACGTGTTTGTCATGGTCGTATGTATGTGAGATCAGGCTGCGTCACTGTTGAGAGCATTGAGGGAGGACAAAGACCTGATAAAGGTTGAGTGTGAGACATCCACAAAGGACTCTCATGACAACGCTGGCACTGCGATGAGTCCAGCAGCCTCCAGGGTTGCTCAGCTTGTTTAGCTGTAGTTCCCATTACATTACATGCATAGTACAAAACCACAGCATGTTAAAGTAATTAACTAAATCTTGCTTCCTTTACTGCCATAGGTGCCACAATCAGATGGAAGCGTGTTTGCCCAATCCGTGTCTCGGAGGTTTCGATTGTAAAGTAACTGATGGCTTGATCCACTGCGACCCACTGCTTCAGGTAAGTCCTCTATGGGGGGTAGTTCTGGTGCCTTTGTGGCAGAGATGACTGCTGAGGGTAGTGACTCTGTGATTCCATCGGTACCTAAATCCTAATCCCACTACTGGCCCTGTCTGTCTGTCTGTCTGTCTGTCTGTCTGTCTGTCAGGCGTCTCCAATGATTGGATATGTGGAAATCATGGAGATCAGTGCCAGCGTGCTCGGATTGTTCTTCTTAGTCGGCATCTTCGTTTGCATCAGGAAACGTTACGTTCAACAGAAGAAGAAGAAGCCCGTCTGTGTCCAGGACTCCAATGGGTGAGAGCAAATGTCTGTGTCTAAAAGAAGTCCTCAACATCTTCCATCTTCCAAACTCTGCGATACACAGCGTTCAAATGCTGCTCCATGGCTGTCACAGGTTTTAGAACGACAGGTCTTTTCCAGCAGAAAAGCATCCAACAGAAACCCAAATGGGAAGAGAGAGAAACTGGAGGACAATTAGATTCCATCAGCAACAAAATGTGTTAGATTTGACAGCTGTGAGGTTTCAGTGGAAACTTGCTCTCAAACAGATGTTTCAGTTGATCTGCTTTTAAAACTGTATTTTCCTCCAACATACAGAGGAGCTAGTTACAGTTATCAGTTGTAGAGCTGCAAACCGTGATGCTGCCAAACATCTAGCAGTTTTCTGTCCACACTGATATGACACCAGCCGGCTGGAGAAGGAGGGTTACTGAAATCACTGAAACCAGAATATATCACCCCCACAGCTATTTCCAGCCCAGTCTGGCCAAGAGCCTCAAAGCCGACAACCAGGAAGTCAACCCCATAGAGATGAATTCACTGGTTGGCCCCAGTAACGACCTCGACCACACGCCCTTCAGGTCACTTCGCCCACGCAGCCAGATCAGCTCAGGAGGCGGGGTTTCATCTCCAAAGACACATGGGCCGGTTGTGTGCAGTGTTGCCCCCAACCTCCCCGCCAGGCCACCGTCCAGCTCCGACAACGACTCCATCAGAAAGAACCACTGGGACTACGAAGGTGTGTATTCACATGTTCTTGGACTTTTGCATTTATTATGGAACAGAGATGCAAAGCAATGTTCTAAGAAAAAATCAGCTTTCACGTTTGGATTGTTTCTTTTGCTTTTAGTTTTGATCTTATTACAGCTGATATCAGCTCTTTTCATATAAACAGACAAGTGAGAGGACGGTGAACTTCAAAGAGTTTAACTTCCTGGTCTCGATCGGTCCGTCTGTTGTCCTTGTTGGATGTCCAGTCTTTGTTTCCTGAGCGCGCACTTGGTTAGGATCTGGGTTAGTGCTGAAGTGTTATTGATCAGTGATCTTAAGTGTTATTGATCCCTGTGGATCTGCCTCGTGTTGCTCTGCAGGCGTCTGTTGGTGTTTTTTCAGTGTGAAACGCATCTGCAGAGCTCAGCATGTAGAGACTCTGCTGGAAGTTTGGCTTTTTTCCTTTTCCTCTCTCCCTCTCTCCGTCTATTTGTCTCGCTCTCCTTCCCTCTATCACACACACTCCATTTGTCTTTCCTCTTTTGTGCATCTGTCATGCCCCCCCCTTTTGAGTGCAGTCATTTGCGTCCCTGTAACAGATCAATATGCTTTACTGCTCTGTTTTCCAGACAGATGAAGAGAGGCAGATCAGGTGTTCGTCACACCATCCCTCCCCAGGCAACACACTCCTGGCAGGTCATCTGTCTATGTGACCTTATCACACGCACTAAAGGACACATCCTGTAGTTCCTCGCTTCTTAACGGCTTGTGGTTAAAGGGGACGGGGGTCTGTGATCCTGGTTGGAATCTTTCAGCATTCTCGACGTGTTCTGAGGCAGATCAGGTGGTTCTCCTGTGGCTCAGATGAAGATAGTATCAGTGTTTAAGAACTGAAGGAAAAATAGCCTTAACAGGGCCGTCGTTGTCTGTCACCATCACTGTTATTGACCTGCGTCCAATCACAGAGCCCCATCAAACTGTCAGCCATCATGAAGCAATTTACTGCTCGCAGATGGCCAGATGGTGAAATTATATGGTGCTAGAGAGAGAAAGGCAAAGAGAGAAGACATCGGTAGAAAGTCCTGCTTTTTATTTCAAGACTGACAACAAGAAAATATGTAGAGCCGTTGTTACTGTGTGCAAGTTTAAGGCCCCCAAAGGCAAAAAGTCTCTGAAACTGAAGCTTACTTAAAACTAAAGAAGGTAATAAAAGATGCTGCTCGCACTGTCACCAAAAACCAGCCACGCTGGTCCATCTCCTGCTCAGGCCAAAGCCCAATCAATCAAGATCAATCTTCAAAAACAGGTCATGAGTAGAACAGGAAGAAACATAGCACCTGTTGGGGACTACTTTCAGCAGCAGATGAATCCACACGTGGTGCTGTAGTGAGTGTACAGGGCAGCAGGATGGAGTGTGTGTGTGTTTTTTAAGGTGAGAAATCAGACTGAGATGCTCACAAGTTTTAACACTCGCAGTTAGAGTTATAGACAAAATCTTAACTTTGATTGTTCGGTCTCAGCAGCCAACCAAAACCAAAGACAGCTCCCAGATGAGGCACAAATATGTCCTGTGGTGATTTCTGACACTAATTATGATTTTTCTGTTCCTGTTTATGCACCGTTTCATTGATTAATTGAAGGACGAGGTTCAGAGGCTGGAAACATTCATCACTTCACAGGCAAAATGCAAACAACAGATTTCCATAGTTATTTCACATTCCATGAAGAAGGAGCTTCAGATAAAAGAGCTGTTGACTGGCAGCGAGTCCTCTGCTCTGCTTCTCCACTGAAAATGTTTAGAGACATTTGAACCCTGACCCAGCAGCCCTTTGATGACTGATGTTCACCACGAAAGAGGGTCGTAGACATCAGACATCATCCCTCTCTGCTCTGGAAGACCTGTAAGACAAAGTCCTCATGTCAGTGCATTCTGCAGACGAAGCTGGGCCGGATAGGTTAGATTAGGTTAGCATGGGTTTGGTCTGGCTCTGTTTGCCTCAGTACCTCAGTGTTGTCACACCCGTATGAACATGTGACTAGTGTTCAACAGATTAGGCTGATGGCTTTACCGACCGTGTTCCCTGTCGATGTCTTAACTAACGGTGTTCCAGGCCTTTGACCTCCATCTCTCTTCCATGTCGTTTCCATTCCATTTATTACTCAGCCCATCTTTTCCTTCCCCATCTGTCTCTCATCCTCACTTTCTGTCCCTCCCTCTCCTGTTTTTCACCACATTCTCATTTTGTCTCTGTGTCATCCTTCGAGCAGCTGGAGTCTCTTTAATATTCCCACTAACTCTGTCAGTGACAGCAGGAGGCTTCTGTAAAGTCATTTTGTTTGAACAAACTGTTTAATGTGTCTGCCTTGTTAGTTTGAGATTTGGGGGATGAAGGCTGGAGTTGGAAGAGCTAATCCTTCACAGTCCTCATGTTGTTTCCAGATTTTGTTTCCTGTCTTTCTTGCTCAGCTGCAGTTGGTTTCTTGTCAGTCAAACACTGGGAGCTTTGGATTTGTTGTTGATTATCATTATCAGTTTAGGATCGTCATTAGCGGCTGATGAAGACACATTATGTGCATCTGATGGAGTGTTTCCATCAAAAACTGAAAAGCTTTCATGAAGTGAACACACGGCAGATAGGATACCATGTGCCCGAATACCTCACAGCACTTCAGAGAATATGGATGTTGTCTAAACACAATGAGCCAAACAGCAGCACTGATTAAAAGCAGTTTAAACTGGTAGTAAAAAACTGTCCGACACATTTCATCAGGTACCAAACAGTATTTAAATTAGATCCCCAGCCAAATAACATCAGTTCATTGACTCTAATATGTATAAATGTTCTTCTTTTTCAGCCTCTTTTCTTTCTTTTCTTTTCTATGAGGATATCTTAAAGGTTTTGAACTGTTATTGTAGTCAGTAAGACATTTTACAGCAGACAAACACCTCATGTGTCCCTGAACAGAGCCACGATTCCTTACAGATGACATAAAGGCACGGCGGAGCAGGAGCTCGCTGTCACTGGAACTATGGATTGATCACTTTAGAAACTATAATGTGCTATAGTATGCTGCTCATACTATAAAATGGTGGAAAGAGTGATTGTATAAAGGTAAAGGTTGGGTCATGAAATAGTTTAGTTTGTCGGAGTCACACTGCAAAACCTTTACGTGATGAAAACTACAAACCCCACGTTTGATTTACAAGGATGAAAAAACCCTCCTCCCGCTTGAGGAGCAGGAAGAAGCCAACGACCACCGTTAATCTCAAAGATAATAACGTGTCTGTGTGTGATGTGTGTCGGCAGCGTGTTTACTGCCCCTCAGTGACACGCTGAGCAATGCTAGTTTAACCATTTACATAGTAAATGAATAGAACGATGTGGTGTTTACAGCGTAGAAATAAGGCTGGACAGGTGAGCAAGCTTTGTCCTCCATGATGAAACCCACCTGCCTAGAGAGGGTTTGATGTCAGCTGCCCCTGACGTCTTATTAGTACATAGAAAAGTATTTGGAGGTTCGGGACTTAGCTTGAGATTAGGCTCTGGAAAATATTGAAGTGATTCAGTGTTAAGAGCACACACAGGGATGTGCAAAAAGCCAGAGGAGCTTATCATCAAGGCCGCCCTTCAGCTGGCTCCATGCTAGTAGTAATTCTGTTGATCCAAGACAAGAAGATTACTCTACTGTTGCAGTCATTATATGTGGTTCTTGATCAGTTATCAGCTGTAAACTACGATGTGGTGACCTCAGGACAGAGAGCCTCCTGTTTTCCTCATCAAACCGCACTACTTCAGATCTACACTAATTCATTTAATGTGCAAATAATCAAATAGTCAAACTGCTCAGATCCGTCCTGAAAGTGTTTACTAGCTTTGGTGTTTCTTGATCTGACTCTGTACTGGTAAATTCATCTTTGACAGCTGTGGACTTGTTGCTCTTCTAGTAAAGTGAAAATCACTTTGACCTCGTGAGTTAAGACAAACCTAACAATAAGAATCACCCCAATTAACGATCGACCGACGGCCAATTCAGCCTGGCCAATAAACCAGCAGATTTTACCTTTCCACAGATCCATAGTACGTCACCAAGCTGAAATGAGCTAATATGATTAGTTTTCTGTACCTCAGCCTTCCTGCATTAGCAGCGGTTACCAGAGGGCTGAAAATCGGTGCAATTACTATTACATATTGGAGTGTTTGACTAATGATTCAGCACTACGTTCTTAGACCTAATAATGAGTTCACCACACACCTGAGGTCCTTCACATCATGTTATGACCAACAGATGACCTGGTAGGTCTGAGGAATGTCTCAGCCTGACCTGATGGTTTTCATGTCCTCTGTCCTCAGTGTACCCGGCAGACCCAGACTACTATGGACACCCCGCCGTCCAGGAGTTCCCCCAGTTTGATATCGTAGAGGACACCTACTCCACCTCTACCATGGACTCGCGGAGGAATTCTCGATTTGGTGGCTTCCCGTTCCCGCTGGATCGCTGTGACCGCCGCGCTCCCCTCCCGCCGTGCTATAGCAACCAAAACCTGGACGACTTCCTGGGTCCCGACGGGCTTCCTCTTCCCAGCTCCCAGTGCCCCAACGAGTACACCGCCATCAGCTACTACCCCACCCAGCACACCCGCAGCCTCGACAATGTATCGGGAGGCTACAAGAGACTCAGCATGCGCCTGAGCGTGGCTATGCCATCATATGCAGAGAAAGCCAGCCTACCAGCAGCGCCAAACCCTGCCCAGCCTCAAACAAGAGCAGCAGGGCAGAATCCGCACAGCTACGATGGGTCGAGTATGGTGGGGAGCGATTACGGCAGCTGTGAGGAGGTGATGTTTTAAGACCACTTTTGGTTCGAAGCCTCTTGTGGTTGTTTGCATCTTTTCAGGTGATTCTTGTACATGTAGTTTCATACAGAAAGCAAAACAGTACATATAACTACGCTCAACCACTCAGTTTCCAGGCAGCTTTGTGTAGAAGTACACTCCTCAGATGGGACTCTAACTAACGAACAGCAGCAGTCTTTTTTCGCTCTCATGGAGATGAAAGCGTTGAGTGAAACGTTGCTTCACGTCTTTCGTTTGTCTGACTGTTTAAAGTCGTTGCGTCCTGCTATTGCCAGACTGGATGGGGCCATTTCAGGACTCCTCGGAAAGAAGAGGTTCAGCACAAGTTCACCCCTTTGTCTACGAGACGCTGCCGAGAGCACTTGCTTGCTGGGTTGTGAAATCGTGAACAGTATTACTGATGTGACTGAGGACTGTTTCAAAGTCAAAAAAAGGTGAAACTTCTGTTCTGAGTCCTGTTCAACTTCAACAGAGGAATCAGAAACCGGTCGGACATGCCAGCCACAATGAACACATCCCTGTCAGCCCGGCATCCACAAAGCCATGTTTACCCGTTACAGTACCACCGACTGGATGAGGACAACACTGTTGCATGACACACCAATCCTCATCTGAGCTGTGATGAGGACTGCTGCACTGTTTGACAGGTGAATCACCAACAGGGTTTATCAGATCCTCATTCTGCTGTGTTCATGTTAGCTCAGTATTTCAGCTCTAACAGGTATTAACATGGACAAACATTTCACTGAACTCTTAAATGACTTACTGGTGTTTATTGTTGCTGTGTGTTGTAATGAAGAGGGCTGGATCCTCACAGTGAGAGAAGCCATGAACAAGAGGACAAGATGTTAGAGGTGAAATAGATGTATTGTAACCTCTGAGTGTTACTAGTATCAGTGCTGTTTCCATGACTGTTTGTTCTGAATGTGGAAGTGTCTCATTAGGGTGAGGCAGACAAAGGTGTTTTCTTTGCTCGTTTTTCAGCTCTTCTGTGTTGCTGCCCTCCATGTTTGAGGGAACACTCAATGAGCAGTGAAGAAATGTCAATGCAGCCATTTTAAATGGTGTAAATATGCAAGCGTCAGATGAAAGAAACGCTTGTTTTGGTCTGTTTGTGCAGTGTGCAGCATATTAACAAGTGAACAGCAGAGTCCATATTCAGCCTCAACAGCATTTTTGAAAAACCAACAGTCAACTTGCTAAATATCACCTTGTACAAAATATTTTCAGCAACATTTCTCTTGTAAAGAATTTAGAGCAACGACGAATGGCTGTCATCAATCTGCTCGTTGAGGTGGAGCTAGAAATTATTTGTCATTTCTGCTTGAAAAATTAGTCTTTGAGCAATATTTGATTTTAATAATTGATAATTAAGCACAATACAATACTGTTAATTATCTGTTCGTGGTCAGAGATGATCTCTTATTGTTCAGTCAACTGAATCACTGTTTAGTTTAGAAACATTTACCCACCAGCCAACAAACCCAACACCACACGAACACCGTCACCCCTTCATGTGTCAGGAAACAGCTGCTGTTGTGCTTCACGTGTCCGTCTGTCCATCTGCTTTAAGTGTGATGCTGTGGTGGAAATATAACCTGCTGTTGTACATTCAGTTTGTATCTGTGCTGTTGTTTGTGCAGAACGTGATGTCCATTAGTTCAGTTTTCATTGATAGTTTATTTTTGTATCAATGTGGGCTCCACCGTGTTTGATCTTCTGTTTCTCTGTGAGAGATTTGATTAAGGTGCCGTCTTCCTGGTTGTTTTTCGATGTTGTAAAGAGAATATGAATAAAGATCTTCTATGAACACTAACAGAAGCTGTCAGACTGTGTGCTGTTTAAAACCTCTGGTGTGGAAAGAGGAGAGGAAACCTTACGCCTTCTGCTGACCGCTCTCATCAGAGGGACTCAGGCCACCGTGCTCATCAGTGACGTGAGTCGGCCTCCCATCAGATAACTCTCTGGTGCTTGGTGGGAAGGGGTTCAGATGATGAAGGCAGCCGTCAGCATGTGAGTGCGTCCCACTACAGCACCCATCTTCATAACAGACTAAAACATACTAATTTGAAAAATGCTTCAAATTAGCTATAGAATGAGATATAATATTTGTGATGTGTGTTTCATTAGACATGTTTCTTCTGGGTAATATCATCAGGAAACATTCCTGTCATTTCCACTGTTATTCAGATGATACCCAATTATACTTATCAATAAAGCCAGATGATCCCAATCAGTTGACTAATATTGCTCATTTATTAGACCCTGACAGAAAGCCCCCCCCCCGAGCCTGGTTCTGTTCAAGGTTTCTTCCCGTTAAAGGGGAGTTCTTCCTGCCACTGTTTCCTAGTATAACATCTGATGCTGCTCATGTGGGTAGAGCGTCTTGAGATAACACTGTTATGAATTGGCGTTATATGAAATAATGATTGATTGATTGATTGATTGAATTAGACCAGCTGCTGGTCATTGCCAGACATTAAAAGGCTCGTAGGAACACGTGTCGGCCCCTTCAGTCATCTATAATGTTTAGTTGTAGTCTGATGGAGATAAGAGGGACATACAAGTCACTTTGTTTTGTCAGAAGACCTGACGGCTGACCTGATGGTGGAGGGAAGCGATGGAGGATGGCCTGAAGGAAAACACCTGTGCCTCCCTCCTGGAGATCAGGATGTTTTCACCAGTGGGGGCCCAGAAACAGAACCAGGACTGGATGAGAAGTGTTTCCCCCCACTGGTCTGATCTGCTGCTGACTGGCTGAGGGCTGCAGCTCGACAGAATCAATCAATCAATCAATCAATCTTAATTATATGGCGCCAATTCATAAGAGTGTTAACTCAGACTCTTTCCATAAAGAGCAGCTCAGACCAAACTCCAACGTTTAAAGAGACCCAACGATCAGGAATTCAACATGAAGGATTCAAGAATCCAGAAAGGCAGAAAAAGAATATAAACATCATACTGACTTCATTTCTATTCATGTGATCATTATCCCTGCTGTCCATGTTTTTAATAACACTGACAAATGTTTGGCTCTTCATCAACATGTCCATACGTCATGGCTATATTATCATCATCATCACTCCTCCTAACGACTGACTGCAGTCAAGCCGTCCTTCACACAGCAGATTAAAACGGAGTGAATAATGTGCTTATCAAGAACCCTAACCCTCAGAACCCCCCCTTAAATGTGCAAACATGTCAATCAATCAATCAATCTTTATTTCTCAAGACGCTTTACATAAAGAGCAGGTCAGACCAAACTCTCAGTCCATGTTAGCCAGACCAGCAGAGACTCCTGGTTCAGACCAGCCCTAACCCTAAACTTAAAACTAAAACTAACCCTAAAACTAAAACTAAGAGTTAGTCTGTACCAGTAGACTGGGTTCAGACCAGATGGGGGGGGGGGCATCTGAGTGAATACCGAGGGGACCAGACCAGAACTCTGAGGGACTCCAGGACTGAGGCTATGAGTAAGTAAGTGAAGTTTATTTAGAATAACACTTTTCACAGAACAAAGTCACAAAGTGCTTTACAGGAATAAGAGAAAATGAAAGCAATAAATAAAATAAAATCATAAATAAAATCAATCAAAGAAACAACAACCATAACAATGAACAGATCTAAAAACACCCCGATCACATCCCAGCAGGAGGAGGGGCCAGTTTGAACTAATGTGTTTTTTAAATCATCAGATTTCCAGATCAGACGTCTAAAGGACGGCTGGTCCACAACGTCGGAGCACCACTTCACCTTTGGTTTTTAGTAGTGAGAGAGTAAACCCTGGTCAGAGGACCTCAGGGACCTGCTGGCTCAGGGGCTACATGTCAAAACAACAACCTTAAAATGAATCCTGAATTTGATAGGAAGCCAAACATCAAATTCCCATCTGAGGTCCAGACACAGTTACGACCTTGTGAGCGTGGTCCTGAAAAGCACGAAGAGTCCAGACCATAGAGGGGGGGGGGGGGGATCTGCTGGGGGGGTTCATATCATCCACTGAGCTTCCCTGAGTAACATCAAGGACCAGACATCTATCACACAGAAGGTGTGTGTGTGTTTTATTGTTCATCATACTAATGAGGACAGGTTAACATAATGACTGTGTGTGTGTTAAAGGTGTGTGAGTAAAATCTGACGAGACATCAAACAGCTTCAGTTATTTCAGCACCCAGAGTGTCGTCCTCATTATCCACTTAAACAACCTGTGTGTGTGTGAGAGAGAGCTGTGATACACACACACACACACACACACACACACACACTCACAGAGGTTTTATTGTGGCGGTGGGCAGTATTGGGCCCAGAGGTCAGGCTGCTGCAGGGATTTCTGGGAAATGTAGCAGCAGGAGTGAATCCAGTGGAGATAACCGGTGATTTGTGGCAGCAGAATCACCCTAAATAACATGAAATACATGGAATCAATAAGAGGAGGCTGACAGGAAGCCTTCTATACCTGTTCATGTGTGTGTCGTCTGTCTTCAGAGAAAAATGTTACTAGTTTTTACATTACTAGTGTGATTGTCATTCCCGACTCTGTAGATGTTACAGTCTGTCTGCTGGTTTTATTGATCCCATAATGATCCTCTAACAACAGGTGTAGACAAGGCCACGGCTCATAAAGGTTTGGTCCACAGGTGATCAGTCAGGAGAGACATGAACCAATCAGACAAGGAGACAGAAAGACTTCAGCACTGTCAAAGACAAACAGAAACAAGGAGAGACCTCTGGACACAAAGGGAGGAAGACGAGCTGGAACAGAGAGGACAGGATGATGAGGGACAGGTGAGACTAATCAGACAATCACACAGGTGGGAAACACACAAGGACAGGAAGTGAAGGATCTGAAACCAGAGGAGACAAAGGAAAACAGGAAGTGGGGACAGAAACAGGACACACAGGACAGGGCGTCACTGATCTCGTACCAGAAATCAAAGATGTATCAATAGTGTCCATCAGAGCTCTGACCTGAGACCAGCTGATCAATGTCCTCAGGAGAAAGACCGTCGTCACCACGGAGACGACTGGTGGTTTGTTCCAACACTACAGCTTCCACTCAACATGGAGCGAATCCTCCAACCATCAGCGCTGTGAGGCAAAGAGCCAATAAATCAGTGTCATTGATCCCACGATGATCTTGTAACGACTGATGTAGACAACGACCCAACAGTCGCTGCCTGTCAGCTGATCCTTTAATCGGTTGTTTCAGACGTTCGTGCTGATCAGACGTTAGAGGCAGAGGGTGGATCCTCTGACGCTGTGGTTTGGTGAGGATGACTCTGAGGAAGGTCACAGAGGGGGAAACATCTGTTGTAGAGTCCTCTGGTCCGACAGAGAAGCCTCCTGATTTCTCTGCTTCCTTTTGTAACCCAGACCTTTTCTGCT